>NW_020170452.1:125524-195523 GCF_000524195.1 Echinococcus granulosus | reverse complement strand
GGTTTGTGAAAAAATCAGGAAATTTAACAAGAAACAGTGCTTAGCTTTGCGATAGAACTTGAATTGTGGTGGTGCTAGCTCTATAAAGTGGCTCTTGGAATGTGATAACCTAAATGCCGCCTTAACGCGGGGTCAGATAGAGGTCATTTTTAAACGACCTTTTCCACAATCAATTGATGAGCAAAAAACACATCTGACTCTCCTTTTCCAGTCAGTCAGTCTCAAAATTTGCTTTTCTGTTGGAGGAAGGATGGGAGTAGGAGGGGACAGGGGGAGTTCCGATTATTTACTTTATATGCTACAGTCCGTGATTGAATTTAGCTGTCATTATCTGTTGTAGGCCATCGCCACGAATGTCACTTGAAAATTGGCCCCTATTTTTGGCTCAACTGCGACAGATGAATGATTGGCTTGCTCATCAAGATGCCAATTTCCATCAACTCATGGGAACTGTCGGTGGTGATAGTGAAAGTGTCAGCCAACTCATCAACTCATTCTCGGTAGGAATGCTGTCAGTTGACATCGTCTGCTGAAATCATTTCTCCTTAAAATGTTTTCCTTTTGTTGATAGGTCCTCGAGGAGGAGTTGCGACATCAGCGTTTCCAAGTTGAAGATCTGCTAGATCGGGGACAAATGTTCATGCGAGATCAGCTTGCCGAGGGGAGATGCGGCTTCTCCACGGAATCTGAAGGTAAGGCCTCATCAAACACGGAAGGTGTTTATCTCTTCTTCCCTCTCTCCTGTCTAAACGGGGTTAAGTATGTTTTTGCTTTTTCACTGTAGGTTGTCATTCACCTGCGTTATTACTCTTTCTAGGCTCGGTCGAACTTTTAACCCCTCCCATCCCCCTCCTGTATGTGTTTTAAATATCCACTCAACTTTGGCGCCTATTTTTAAACCTGATTGTGATGTATTTATCCTCCATCTCTCCCTCCATATCCCCTACCAGCCCAATCCAGTCCCCTATTTTTCCTGTTTATTTGATTAATCACATGGGACTATTACCAGGCTAAAAAAGTGGGACAGGCAGTTTCTCTGATTTCCGTGTTGAGAGTAAATAAAAGGAGGAAGCTTAATGCTGAGTGCTTTAACTCTCCAGAGGGCGTAAATATCGTCAAATCATTCAGCTTCGACAGACTCGAAGGTAGGTGAATAAATCACTACCTCACTTTCCTCACAAATTTACTTTTCCTTACTGTCTTCTGGATCAGGTAGAACTTCCCTATGAGGACTTCTTGAACTTGTAAAATGCGATGTTTTGAGTGTATGGGTTGGTGTAGTGAGGTACGGTACGACACACCATGAGATGGCTCGGTAGGGCACTCGTGAGTGCGCTGTCCTCTACTTTCCACCTATTCTGAACCCTCACACCAATCCGATCTTGTTGTGGAGTCCTTATAAAAGGTGTGATAGGAGAATAGCGCACCGTCTAGAATCAACGAAATGGTTTTACAACATCCTTTACACTTGATTAGAAGGCTCCTGGAGTTGCTTGGTTTTCTTTTGAAGGAAATCTTGTAAACTCATTTAACTGTCTTCTCTGGTCCACCATTCTCATTAACTTCCCATCCCGTCAAGCTGTCAAACTCCTTACTTAGATAATTGGAAATGGAATTAAGATTTTTTTGTTGTTTTTTTTCCAGGAGACTCTGATGGATCCGAATTCGATCCTGGCAAGAGTGACGTAGATGAATCGGTCATGAGTACAAAACGAATTGTTCGACGAATTCGACGACATCTGGTTTACCTTGATAAGCACTGGGCTGAGCTGAATCGTTCCATGTTGGCCTATAGACAACAGCTTGATAGAGCATTTCAGGTAAAGAGAATTAGTGAGATCGTCATTTAGGTTGCCAAATTTTGTGGGTTGACCTTTGACCTTTGATATGTTTGTATTTAGAAATTGACTGTTTTTGAAAGGGTACTCGACGACGCTGAAAGGGAGTTGGAGGCAGCTCAGAAAGTACTAATGGCTCAGGACCCTTCCTATCCCATGGATGAAAGAACACTGCAGGTAGACTTTTAGCCAATTTGGGGAGGGGAAATACGACCTCTTATTGGAGGATGGAGGGGAGAGGGGGTGTCAGTACATACAACCACTCAAATAAAGCAGTAACTTAGGAGATCCTCCCTCATTCATGAATTTGACTTTTGGACCACCGGATAGTGGTGGTGATGCCTCTCGAAGTAACTTGCTGCCACACCACCTCATGAGTGTTTTCTTTTACCTTAAACAGGTCATTTGGGATACGTTTGCATCTGTAACTCATGCAATTGCTGGTCTGGATGGTCAAGCGCTGTGTCTAAGTGACGATGGAACCATCATCTCCCACGTTCTCATCTCCAGACTCGATGGATTGAAAATTGGGTGAGTTGCTTCATCGAGATGTCCAATTTACCTTCAAAAAGGGCGAGGGACAAGGTGAGTCTCCTGTCAATCTCTCACGAACCCATCAGATTGACACGAGGGCAAAATGTGCAGAGGATTGGAGCCTCTTTTTCCATTTGGGGAGTTATTAACCACTCCTGCGGCATGGATGACACTTACAGCGTATCGTCTGGCTTCGTTGTGTTTAGAATCATAAAGCAGAGGAAGAAAAAGCACACTACAAGAGCACATTTTTAAAACTTTGTCTAGATGATATCATCATAAATGTGAAGCCCGCAGTCCTGGTAGACTGAAGCGCTCTGCAAAACTTACGCAAGCTTGTCTTCTCCACTTGCAAAGATGGCAGTAGTGAAGTCATATCTAAATGAAGAAGTGGCATTAAGCATTGGTTCCAACATATGTGTCTTGGGAGTGGGTGTTTCTGCGCCATCATTGGTTAAAAAGGCAACGAGAGTCATGCGTTTCCCCCGCATGACAAGGTGAAAAAGGTGGAAACGTAAACGATCACTTTAACGCTTTTCTAGGCACTAACCAACTGGTTACTAACCGAAAAGGGTGATATTTTGCTTATTTGCCCTATTTTGGGAGGTAGAAGTGGAGGGGTAGGTTTATATCAACTTCCCTTTTTTTACTCTGCGTAGTTCGGCCTTGAGCTACTGTTAGCGATATCAGTAGTATATCCTGACCAACAGGGCTAATGCCAACTGAGCCTCCTTTCACGTCACCAACAGTGTTTTATGCAGCTACTGGTTTAATTTCTCCATTTTTTCTATAAATCGCTTCACAATATAGCTTTTAGGAGGCAAAGTTTTGTTCTCACATTTTAAAACGCATTCTCAAAATCCTTCTCTAAGACGTTCTTGGCTGTGTTAGAGTATATCTTTGTGCAAATTAAGAGGGTCCACGCCTACTTGATTCTTCATCTCCTGACAAAGACACACAACCTTTTATTATTAAGGCCTCAAACAAAATTCTTTGTGTTCCCCTTTTTCCATAAGATGATCATGGGGTCGCAAAGTATGGTCCTCCGAATAGGGAATAACGGATCTGACCTTCTGTCCTTTTTATCTTTAGCCTGGAGCGTCTTCGATCGGAGGCAAACGAAGGAATGAACCGTTTTCCCTCTGGAAATGATGCCGGCTCTAGTGCATTGCCTACTGTTGTGCCATTTTTTCAACAGGCTTTACGATCCCCTCCACAGCATTTGCTTAATCCTAATCAACTGGAATCCTCAGTATCCGTCAGCGGTGGTGATGCACCCATTCCACGACCAAAAAGTCCGTCCGAATGCTGGCTACAAGCTTTTCAAACCGGTAAATTAGCACTTCACTATACTGACTACTTTTATCCCTTAAATAGTAGTATGTTTTGATGTCGACGCCTCTATTTAAGACTTCAGTTGAAACTATTTAGGTAAAATTTACAACCTATCTTTTTTCCTTTTTTGACTTCATATGCATTAAAGATAAAGATTTTTCTAAATTTTTACACACCCAAATGGCAATTTTCTTTTAAAAGAGAGCCATTTAAATGCCATATATGTCAGGTGGGTCGTGATCGCCCATGACTGGCCTTTTTAAATCCAGCAACTAATTCGTTGTTTATTCGGGCTTATAGTATCATGTCCATGGGAACGATGCCTTCTGCCTTGTGGGAATCAAGTACCCTACTACAAAAAGTGAGTCGCCTTCTCTTTTTTCTCCTTTATTGTCTACACAAAAGAAAGTGGTTAATGGTGGGATGAATTGGCACCACCCAAGACGTCACCTTAATTTTACTTCGGCCTTTCTTTAGCCATGCTACCCAAGAAACACAATGGGACCATCCTCTTATGATTGAACTACTGCAAAGAATGGATGAGTGCAACACAATCCGTTTCCTTGCCTACAGAACTGCCGCCAAAATTCGCCAGCTACAGTTGAAACTTTTCTGTGAGTGGCTGGACTTGATACTTGTTCGCATTGCCAGAAGCATTAACAAAATTGAATTTTCTTTAAAACTGTCAAAAAAATGGGGGAACAATCACCTGCAGGTGCAATCTATCAGCTCGTCTCGCACAGTAAATAGGGTTAAATTTGCTGAGATACTCACCTGCATCCTGTCAATTTGTCTCTTGAGATAAACTGTCGGCCTGCTATTACCACAGACCTGTCTCTCGTCACCCCTCCATGTGGTCGTCTGGTTGTCGAGCGTCAAAAAGGGGATAAAATTCATCAATGGGGAAAAATCCGGCTAGCCGATTAGTACAGAGGGTGAAGAAGAGCCAGTCTCCCCCCTTTATGGCCGCCTTTGGACTGAATTTACTACTTCCTGAAAGGATTTTTCTCAAGAAGAGGTTATATCGGCAAAACTTCATGATGAAGCATACCATCCGCAGCCTGTTACATGTAGTGGATGGTCTGGAGGTGCCTTCAGTTACCTGCCACCTTCTTCAAGATGTTCCACCTGCTTGTCTTCCAGAAATGCTTTTCAGCCTCTTTACCTCTGGAATTGGGTTGAGTACGTTTACCAAGCAGTTGAAACGTCCAGTGGGGGCTGTGGTGGGGGAATGATGGACTTACCATAGGCGATGGGTTGTCTCAGAACTTTTCCCCTCTCATAGCTTGTCTGTTCTCTCCTTCGGCTGATTTTAGCAGTTTTTCAAAGTTTTTACGAAGAAGTTGTATGGAATGGATGGATTGGAGGCTCAACGTCGGCAAAATTTCGTGGTAAACCATACCGTTTGCAGACTGTCGCTGATACCTTCACTTACCTGACGTCTTCCGCAAGATGTCACACCTGTTCATCTTCTGGAAATGCTCTACAGCTTCTAGACTTCTGAAACCGCGTCAAATACAGTTCGTCAAGTAGCCAAACTTCAGCGCCTTCAACCGGAATAGGGTACAGCGGTGCATTCAAACAACCGTATTTCGTAATTTTCCTACAGGTTAAAGCAAGCAGTTTTACCAAATGCAGACTAAAGAAGTCTTTTAAATCACCCGATTTTATCGTGTTTAGGTGTTCTTAAAATATGTTATGTCTACAGGATACACAAACTCGCCAACTTTCCCGTACATGTGAGCTCCTCGTTCATTACCTATTCATACCGCCCGCCTTCCACACTCACACATGTAACTTCAAAATAGAGGAAAAGGGTGAAAAAAAGCAATTTTTAAAGTGATTGCATTATTTTAGTCTAAAAATACTACGGAAATATGTTTTTTTATAAAATATGCAAGTTTTGGAGGGTCCAAATTCCCAAGACCGCACCTGGTCAGCTAGCAAAGTGGTGGAGAGGCTAGAAGAGAAGTGGGAGGGGAGGCGGGTTTTTGAATAACAAAGTTGATTTTAAACGTCTTTTCTTGGAGGATCATTTCACCTCCCCTTTTTCTCCCTTTTTCCCACTATGGTAGATTTTTCGTCTGAGACCTTGGTGCCTCCCGCGGTCAAGTACTTCAGCGCCGGGGGGCGGACGGGGCAGGGGTCCTCTTTAAGTTCTTCTGTGGGGAAAATTTATTCAATAATTCTCTCTTGCTTGCTTATGCAAAACATTACAATTAATTATTTATTCATTTCAAAAAAGTAAAGCTTGAAATGAATTCTACCTACAGCATGGACACTGCCACTTTTCCCCTCCCACCACTTTGGATTTTATCCAGTCTAACTTTTTACCATCACAAATGCAAAATTTCCAACTTTCAAGCAGTTTTTCTATGAGGAATTTTATTACAAAATTAGTTGGCTTGTTTATGTTTTTATTTGTTCCCTTCCAAGCATTCGCCTATTATTGCTTGACATCTTTCCCTGTCAGCAATTACCACCCAGACATTCGCTCCGATCAAACTTTTCCATCGCAATGTTTATTTTACTGTCAATCAAGGGATAGAATTACTGAATGGTTAAGTAATGCATACTTTCTCCTATTTTCCTTCCTACCAGTCGACCAAATTCCCTTGAATGTGGCCACAGAGACTTTCGCCCGTCATGGTCTCTCCTCACCGCTTTGCAGCGAGGGCTGTGATGGTCGAGTGATGGACGTGGCACAGATGGTGAATTGTCTCACCACTCTCTACTGTCGTGTCTGGGACACGCTGGCCAATCAACCAGATGTTGTCAAGACAATAGACACTAATGCGGGAGTGGTGAGAAGTGGTTTGTCTACTCAGCAGACACCAACAAAATCCTGCACCTCGGAATCCACTCTGGCTGGTACCATTGGCCAACAGACGGTAAATTGGACCTGTTTACTTTGTAGCCAGTGAATAATTGCGCTAGCAAAGTCATCAGGGAGATGAGGTGGTGCCTTAGAAGTGTAGAGCGGTTGGAAGATGGATTGATGGAAAGATAACCCACGATTTCGACTGCTTCTCTTCCTCTGCAGTACATAATCTCAACCCTAGTCAATAGTCACTCGACGTCCGCTCTAAAAACCGCGCCGTTTCCATAACTCCCGTAGAAAAAATTGAGGTGCTACTTAATGGTCCTTTGAGTTTAGCACCACCTCCTGTATAATACATGTGCGCGTGTGGCATTCATTTGCTTAATAGCTTTCTAGCCTTTCCCAGTTGATGTGAATTTGGTGATTGCGTGTCCCACCCTCCTTCATTGCTCTACCACATAGTTTAAACGGTCGACTGGTTTTGAGAAGTTTGAAACTACTCCCTAAAATTATTGCCTATTTGTCTTCCTCTCTTCATACCCAGTCAATGACCGAAAACGCTTCCCTCTTGGAGAGTCGGTCAAGGTCAAAGAAGACACCCACCCATCGCAGTGCAATCAATTGTATGTCCAGTGTGCTGTGTGCTACAAGCAACAAACACAGTCGAGGTGATGAGAGTAAAAGTGAGAATGGCAGCGATGGCCCTCGACAACGTCCAGCTACCCCATCTGTGGAAAATCGTCCAACCAAAGAGAGCGAACGTGCTTCACTTGGAGAAATGCCTCCATCAAGAATGCAGCCCTCGTCCTCCTATTCAAGGGTGGAGAAACTTCAAACACGCCTTCAATTGCCTGATGGACGAGAATTTGCTCTACCGACATGTGTGGATTTGGCTCTCAATCTCCTCTTAAATTCTTTTGATAGGTGAGCTAGAGTTGGTCGTTCAGTGATGAATTAATTTGTTTGGCATGAAGACCGGAAGTTCTCCCTATAGACGTAATGAAATACTCGGATATGGGACTTGGGAGTCCGATATGGCCCCATGCGACTGGAGGTGGCCAGCAAATTGGATATAGAAGGGGAGGGGAGGAGGGGTTGTGGAAGAGTGAAAATATCTGGCTATTCACAGACAGGTTTTTCTGGGGTTGTCATAAGTGGACGCAGTTTCAGCCCCTTCCCACGCTTGCTCGCCAATTTGTCCATCCACTTAACCCACCTTTCAGAGCATTCAGCTGGCAAAAGTGAGGGTTATTTTCTCCCAGGGTACCGAAATGAAGACGAATAAGTTGGGAAGTCGCTTTGCAGAGAGCCGGGGGAGACTATTAGCTTAAGTGGTGAATCACCGCCACTCAAAGTAATAACTCCATCAAGACCGACCGAAGGAGACAAGAAGTTGCAATCCACTGCGTGACTGGCTAACTCTCCCGCCTTGTTGATTTTTTTCAGGAACAACTACTAGCTAAAAGAGGCACAACTCATAATTAAGAGGCGGAGGAGCGGACGGGAGTGAGGTGGGGTGGAGGGAGGCTGTGTCTCTTACTTGTCTGCTATTAGAAAGATGTATAAAATTTCTATTATTTCGAGTCAAAAAGATCAAAGTAAGGAAAGATCCGCTCCTTAGTTCGAAGAAATCCGTTTGCCTATTTATTCGCTTCTGTTAGTTTTTTTCCTTTTTCCCCTCCTTTATTAAAATGGAGAGGCGAGTTAAGGTACAACGCACTTTGGCAATCTAACTTCCTCTGTTGCATCTCCCTATTTCCATTTTATGATCTCGAGGAAGAAAATCGGCAATTCTAGTGTATGAAGGTGGTAGATCATAAAAAAGAGATTTATAGTATCTAGAAGGAGCATAGATTAGGCAGAAATGCCTCCTCGCTGTAGTAAAACCCAGTGAAGAAAGTGAAGGCACAGGCTACTCTCAGTGTGTCAGGCAAGGGGAAAAAGGGAGGAGGCTGGTGGTCTGAAACAAGGGGGCTAGTTGGTAGGTCTTATGACAGATTGCAAAACCTAGGCGACATGAAGGAGGGAAAGAGCACTTTTACGTCATCCCATTGCCTACCAAGATGCTTCAACCGGAATATCATCTCTTGATTGATGGGTTGTCCCCAAAAGTTAGAGTTTGTGGATAGAAACTGTCTTATCTGAGTAGGGAGGAAATAAAGCATGACCAAATAAAAGGATCTCCAAATTGAATATTGCAATGTCGAAGGTGAAGATGTTTTGCTTGATTCATCATCCCGAATCTTCAAGAAAGGAAGAGATGGAGAGAAATTTTAACTATTTAAATTTCTCTGGTAGGTGATTTTAAAGTTCTCTCGTTAAGAAAACGAAAAGGGTAAAAAGGGGAGAAACACCTGGCCTTTCAGCATAGATGCAGCACTTGAAGAGATGACTGTCCATACCACGCTTAGCCCCGATCATTCACAGACTAAAACCGAAGGTCGGGAAGTTAGCCAGACACTTCAGTCCTGACTTGACAATTTCACATGTTGTAGCTCCCGCAGTGGGACGATTCGTGTTCTCTCCTTCAAAGTGACAATCTTCCTGCTTGTCAACGCCACTCTGGATGAAAAGTATCAATGTAAGCTGTTTTCAATTTCTTTTGCAGCTACCCGGGACTGCATACTTGCAATTTGGTCTGGCTTAATAGCTTGAGAGCTACATTTATGCTGTCAATTGTTCCAATTTTCCTTCATTTTGGCTAGAGAATGGCTTTATCTTTATTAGTGGCTGCAAAATCATCAAACTACACTGCCAAGTGTAAAGTTTTATCCGAGAGATATATAAAAAGTCGAGGAAGGCTCTTACGCTTACCCTTTCTCCCCACTCCGATGCTTTTTTCGGGGAGATGGAATAGAGAGGAAGTGTGAAACCAGTAGAACTATGCGAGAAATCGGAGGTAGATAATGATAGCTTTATCCCCAATGCAGAGTTAAGTAAACAAGTTTCGTAGGGTTTTCCGTTGCCAAAAGCTGCACCACTGTTTTAATCTGGTTCAGCTGATGGTGAAAAGTTAAAAAGAAAACGTATTTTCCCTCCTCATACTAAATCAGGCTATCTCTTAGGTGTATTCACTAATTGCTTCACATATTTAGAGCACCAAGGAAATACAAGACGTCACATATTTTTCTTTAATCCATCTTAGATAAGTTTTCTATGCCTTGTGTCACTTCAGATCTATTCAGTCTAGTGGCGGATCGTGACAACAAGATTAATGACTCACGACTCTGGCTTCTCGTCTATGAAATTTTGCAACTACCTCGACAGCTCGGCGAGACTTCATCCTCAAACTGTGCAAACAGTAACCTCGACCCGAACATTTTAATGTGCTTTAAGAAGGTAAGAATGTCAATTCTGTACGCAGGTCCCTTCTCAAGAGAACCTTTTAAGCTGTTTATTAAAACTCAGTAAGATGAAATAGTTTTAAGGTCCCAGGTGGAAAACGAGGGAGAACGTGAAATGCCGAGCAGTATTTCCCTGCAATTTCTAAAATTATAGGAGAGATGCTTATTCTTCTTCACTCTCTTTTCTTTATATTGTCACTGCTAAAGCAATCTCAACGAAGAATATACTACAAAGTTAAACGACAGAATAGCCAAATGATAAGACAGTACAGTGTAAAGTCACCTCCGTGATTGAGTATATTTTAGTCCCAGAAATGCAGCATATCCGTTAAGTATTTTTCCACAAATATTCGACACCTCCTTTACTTCGTTTATAAATAACTTTCTTTTGAAAGAAGAAAGCAACTGTTGTGTGTGTATCCAAGCCGATGAATGCCTATTGGACTACTGCCTCTCTAGCATGGAATGTGATGCGCCTAAAAGACATACCGTCTCCTCTCTCTTTTCTCCTTTTTCATGTCTAGCAAAATTTGAAGGAATTCACTCAAACTAGACATTTTTAGGTCGCTTTAGTTACAAACAACTGTGTAGCTATGCTTCTCACTTTTAATTTATTCAAACAAAATGCTGTTTGATTGCCCTAGTTGCAAACTTTTGTGCACGTTTATAGCCAAGTTTTTGTTGCGTTTTGTTTTCCTTCTTTTTTTCACCCAAGTAAAAGAGAGTAACGTTGAAACGTGTTATACCCTTCCCAAATTTCATAGGAAAATTCTTATTTCTCTCTCCGAAAATTCCTATTTGCAGTTTTGGAATTTCGAATTTGAAATCTCTCTTTGACATTTTTTGTTTTCTTTTCTTCTTTATCTACAAATAGAATGTCATGGGTTAGGTGTTTTCGTATTCTGTGGTACGTACGTGCACATCGATCACTTGACAGTTGCATACTGCCCGAACTACCCGATTTCCTTGGTTCATCCACGTTTCACGGTCTGCAAGGAGAGGACATTTTTCCTCTTGGGTGAAATTCACAAATTTATTAGCGGAAGTGAAAAAATGGCCGTAACATTTCATTCAAATTGTTCATTCGTGCCACTCCTTGTAGCAGGTCGGTTCATTGACCTGTACAAGAGATTTGCATGACTACTCTTGATTGCCTCTCCTCACAGTCAGATGTTGGTTGAACTTAAAGAACCACAGGACTTAAGCCTGTCTACTATACAGATCTCATTTAGCCTCACTTTGAAGCTGTAAAAGGTAGGCGAATTTTGTGGTTCAGAGTTTTGCGATTCTCGAGGCTCTACGCATTTGGGGCAGCTGGCTGTAACAAGCATAAATAAACGGCAGTGGACCATTTCACTGACTCGTGATGCGAAATGTCTTCTGCATTCCAATGTTAAGCGAGCAATAATCGGTTGATAACCCTAAATGGTCTGCTCATTGCATCGCCCTCCCAAGGGACCGCAAGGTGAGTGGCGCGCTGGATACTGAACTGTTCCCCAGAGATTGAAGGCTAAGTAATAATTGCATAGGATATCTATCTCCTCGGTACTTCTCTAAACGATACAAGGGTGTGCAAGAGTAGCTTTGGCCTTGGAGACAGGTACCACAGCCAGAACAGTCCTCTTCTTAAGGGACAACAGGAGGCATTAAGTTACCCTATGCTGTGGCAGAAGGCCTCACACCATAAATCTGAATGAATGAGAAGATAAGAGATAGGGAGAGAGGTGTCCCCTCCTTCCGGCTATCTTCTTCTCTACCCGGTCCACTCATATGAATAACATCACCTTGTCTTGAAACTTGACAATTCCACGATCACATGCAGACTAGAGCAGAGAGGCGGGAAACAAAAGTGCGACAGAGGGAGAGATAAGTACCTCGAGGGCCATTAAAGCCCACGTCAAACTTACGTCTCGTTCAAATGAGAAAGAATTAAATCTGACAAGAAGACTTCCTCAGTTGTTAAACCTGTGACCTTCATCCATATCAGTCAAACCAGTGACAGCTTTTTCATACACGTGGGACCAAAAGCAAGCACTTTACTCTGAAGTTGCCAATTTCCCAGCTGTCAACAAGAAAATATCCAATTCAATCATTTAAAAGTGGGTTTTTCCACTTGATAAAGTCTTCCGGAAATCCCTGTAATCCTGCCCTTCTTTCCCATGTCAAATACACACCTAAAGACGATCCCATGGAAAGGCAACTGCTAATGGTGTGTTCTCTCCCTTCAATGCCAGAATCTCAAGGCGAAGGGAGGGCATGAACACAGATCCAGCAGCACTATCGTACGCGCACCCTCACTGGACAGTCAAATTTCAGCTGCCTCCCGACCCGACGATGGTGAACTGCTACCAAGTGTTGGGTTAGATCGGTTCTACGAGTGGTTGAAGTTGGAGCCACCGATAGTAGCCTGGTTGCCGGCGCTGCATCGACTGATAGCGGGTGAAAAACTCATTCACCAAGTCCGATGTGCTGTCTGTCAGGCCTGTCCAATCAGAGGTTTGAGGTGAGTCACCGTCTTGGTGAGATCTTATTGGCTACGTGACGCATCCCACCAACGTGATTAGCTAACCGAGTCCCTAGAAGATTTTTAAGCAATAACATTTTAGTCCAGATCTAAAATTGGTTCGTGCGGATCACATTTTGCTCCGCTTTGTACTTACTTTGTGTCCGAGATCGTTTCGTTATCAGATTAAAGTAGTAGTATTGCTAGATCTCAGTAAGGGGGAATAACCCAAATCTTCATGCCACTTGTGGTTCAACCAAATGACCTAATTTCCAGTAGAACTACTTCCACTAGTGTAGTGATATGCACCTACCCCGTGGGAAGTAATGTATGCGCCGTTTTGACCCAGTAAGGCAAGTTAACTGATCTTGTCCATACCAGGTCACAATAACCGGAAGCAGTGTCCAATGATTGCTCAAACTACCTATTTATTTCTCTCCGCAGATACCGCTGTTTGCGATGCCTAAACTTCGACCTTTGCCAAAATTGTTTCCTCATTGGAAGAGTTGAAAAAAGCCACAAAATCACGCATCCGATACAGGAGTATACAAGTACAGTAAGTTTCTACTAGCCTCCACTCTGTGTAGTTTAAAAGCGCCTCCAAGATTTTCTACCTTAAAGTTAAGAGCTTAGCAAAACAGTTTCAAGTTCTTTTTTGCCTTTGTTAGTGTTAACTTCGTGCCTAAGGCTTTCTACCAACGACGGTTTTATCTCTTTTAAAATAGTCTTTTGAATTCACCGTCTTTAGCTGCAACGAAGTGACAGTCTACGCGATTTCAGTCGTGTGGTACGAAATCGCTTCAGGCCGAAGGAGAAGTTCCGTCAATCTTCATCCAATGCTGAGGACTCGTCAAAGTCGATTGCTACACCTACCACTCCTAAAGCTGTGGGCAGAGCCACTCCCACATTGTACGATCGGTGGGTTTGTGCCCACTATTTTGACTATCTTATCTAAACAAACAAGTTGAGGGATGTTGGGTGGGGGATGTGTACTACCGCCATCAACACCATCATCTTATAAACAAAATCTGTTGCATAACCTTAGGTGATAATGATCCTCGCCATGATTTATTAGGCAAATGGGAGGCTGCACGTCTCACCATCCTCTTGCTTTTGATTTTCTTCATTTTTAAGAAAAAGTAGCAAAAAGTCTTTAATTTGTTTCGCTTATTTGGAAAAAATCCTTGTATTTCTACCGTGAATAAGGAAACCCTGAGGAGTAAAAGTGCCTTTCTCTCTCCAGAAGGTATCATGCGACTACTTACGTTTGATCAGACTATTCAGTGGTATGTGCTGCTAACTTATAGTTAATATGACCCTGAACTTTTATTGCACGTTTATTGGCAGACAGAGTATACTGCTGCGGTGTTAGGAGGTCTCGCATTTAAGTATGCGCTGCATTACAGAGAGCCAAGGGGCCCCTCAGCACCAGTGCTTGGTGCTTCAGTCGATCTGTCTGCTTGGCTATCGATGAGTCAAGAACTTGCAAAAGTAAAAAATTGCACAAAATTTCTAGCAGCCACTGAAGTTTAGGACGAATCAGATGTTCATCTAAACGGAATATTAATGAATGTCACACATATGTGACGCTGGTTGGACCAAATCGTGATCGTGTTGCAAGCATGTTCCGGTTTTACTTGAACATCATCTCTATTATCAGCAAACATGTAAATAATCGAAGAAGATGATGTATTGCTTCCACTGTGACCTACTATTTCCCTAATTCTCTGCTTCTTATAGACCACCGAGGGCTGCACCGATTAGGCAGAATTCCACCGAACACCAGAACGCCACTTCCTCCCCAGCAATTTGGCAGACAAATCGACCTGCTTCGCTGGGTGAAACACGAAAACGCGTGCTCTATTCCACCCCCTCTGTCGGTGGCGTGGACAGCTCGATGCCTCGATTAAATGCCAAACCACGCAGAGGTGGATCAATGGATCAGGAGCACGAGCTTATTGCCCAGTACAGCCACTCACTAAGGCGACAGAATTCCCTCACTCCGGTATGTTAACCTTAAAGGTCATTAAAAGGATAGCGATAAAATTTGTACCCTTATCAATGACCTTTTGAGCATACTGGGTAGTCTAATCTGCGTAGCGTTTTGTCAATCCCACGGCCATTTGTTTTACTGCGTCAGGGCTAAGTAGCGC
Source organism: Echinococcus granulosus (assembly GCF_000524195.1). Taxonomy (NCBI): domain Eukaryota; kingdom Metazoa; phylum Platyhelminthes; class Cestoda; order Cyclophyllidea; family Taeniidae; genus Echinococcus; species Echinococcus granulosus. The sequence goes on along the minus strand of NW_020170452.1, from coordinate 180,995 downwards.
CACTTTTACAGTGGACGAGGGAAGTAAAATCGAAGAAAGTTCTGAAATCAAATAATAAATTTGAGCGTAAAAAGTAATTTATGTTGCAGGGGTATGAATTTTGTCAAAAGGCACTAAATTAGTGTCTTTTAACAAACCCAAGTAGCATGATGGAACATACTACTTATTAACGACCAGTAGAGCTGAGCAGCTGCTTGCATTGTCCAAAAGAAGTGCTACAGGGCGGAAGTACAAAACTGCTAAGCCTCCCTCTCCTCTTTTAAGCGTTGTTCCTGAATGCTCTTTGGGTAGACCTTAAAAAATGCCCCGCGAATCAAGGGCCACAGACTTGTCTCTCACCACCATGTGCCTTTTAATAACTTTCTGGAGTTTTCGTTTCTGGATTAACAGACCGGTGCAATGATGCCTGGTGGTCAGCCCCTCCTGTACTATGGCCCTCAAGACTCGGTTCACTCACTGGGACCGCCATGGCTGTATAGCAGTGCCACCTATGACAGATCGCGACCCCCGGAGCCACGCTTTTTCACTATGCGACCCAATCAACTACGCGGGAGCGGTGGATTTCGTGCCAACTCACAACCCCCACCTCACCCCGGTCCAGGTATTTATGCCACCGGTCCACCAGTCAGTGCTCAGGCAAAGTGGTATCGCAATCCTAGTGGTTGGGAGGGTCCTATGGTTGCTGGTAGCGCTGGTTCATTGGATAAAGTAAGTTACAGTTTACTAGTAGATGCTGCATTTAACTGAGATCGCGTATTCCCACCTCCACGTATCTGTTTTTCCTTTTAATTACAATTTAAGACATGACAGAGTACATACTACTATATAACATTTCAGCAACTGCTTAAGCCCCTACGCGAGTCAATGGGTAGATGTATCGTAAAAAAACTATAATCGATGACTAATCCGAGGGGTCAATTAAGGGGACGGAATTGTGGGACCACGGCTCATCTCTTGCGTTCCCTATTAATCTCCATTTCTTCTCCGACTGTAGGTTTTAATGAATCTGGAGGAGGAGAATCGCTTCCTACGTGCTGAATACGATAGACTTCGAATGCAATCGCCAGCTCAGAATTTGCGCCCACTTCGATCCCCATCGCTGCAATATCCCCTCTCTCAAATGGGACTGTATCAGGATAACATGTACCACTCTGCCTATGGAAATCCGCATTTCCCTCCGAATTCACAGCTAAACCCTCAACTTGGGTAAGATTGGCAACCATGTTGTCTGTGATCGTAGAGAAGTGGAAGCGCCTTTGATAGGCTTGCTGTAGAGCAGGCGGAGAAGGCCTGACATCAGTAGAACAATTTACCGTTTAGAAGAGGTAGAAAGCCTCACTCCTTTGGAGGTAAATGCACGCGAGATCAGAGCCTGTCAAGCGTCAGGAGCTTGTCCACAATGCGGTTGACATAAATGACAAAATGGTTCCTGACCTATCAACCTACTCCAACCTTCGCTGTGGAGTGAGGCTTGTCTGCTGCCTGACATGTGATGGGAAATGTATTTTGTGCCCCAAGGTCAAAGGTTATACCACACTTCGAAATAAAAGGAAGGGAGGGAGGCAGATACCCTCCCATTCTTGTCTTTCTCCTTCCTATTGTCATGACACCGGACAGTCACCAGATTTGGGAAATAAGTGTGACCAAATTTAAGTGTACAGTCAGGGCGATAAATTTCTCCCTGTGGTTATTTAAATATCGCTGCTAGAAACCGCGAAAATTAATTTGGTTACCAGTGGCTACTCCAGCCGAACCACTGGTTACAGTCGGCAGATAAACCTTTAAAAATCCCTCAAAAACCCGTCTTTTTTCTTTTTTTGATTTTATTTGCCCTTTTTACGTTATAAAAAATGATGGAAAGTAGGCGAGACTTTCAATTTCTTTGCATTTCTTTCAAATGGCTCAAAAATTCTGCCACCTTCATTTGGACCAGTTATAGAAGTTAACACGAGTTTTTTCCACGTACTTTGTAATTTGATCTGAAAACGAGGAATTTCGACTTCCTGTTTCGTTATTTATAAAAAAATTTGGAACATTTTACTCCTTCTTGTTGGGAGATGAGAAGGGGAGGGGGAGGGAGACCTTGTCAGCTTTAAGTAAAACAGTCTTGATGCTAGAAGGTGAGACTTATGCTTGTAAAGTTAAAATTCCAACAGGAAGACTTAAAAATTATATTTTCAAAGGATTAAAATGTATGTAGAAGTGGTATACTTTCTCTCCCCTGGGATATAAGTTTTCCGTAAAATCTCTCCAGAGAGTTACGGGAGGGTAAAATCCTCTCTTGCTTAGATTCCTCCCGCTGGTGGCCGCCTTGAAGTCGAATTTCTGCCTTTGAAGGCGTAAAACCAACTCATATTTACGCAATTTGGCTGAAACGACTTATTTTTGACGCAAAAACGAGTCAGTTTGGAAAATATACCCTCTGAGCGCCTATTCAGTGTTTTATTTTAACAGCTAGGCCGAATCTTGTGTTTTGAAAGAACGCAAAAAAAATGCGGAAGCCGTTTAAAACAACCTGCAAAACCGTTGTCAAGGTGTTCAGACGCGGCAACTTTTTTCCAAAAAAACAATTAGTGACTTCCGGATTTCGACACGGAGGATTCGTCGAAGTGGTCTTGCAGAGAGGAGAAAATGGAGAAAATTTGCAAGAAGAATTTTAACAAATGTGTTCTAGCATTCTGTTTAAAGTTTGCACCGACTTACAATCAATAATTCACAAATTTCGTCACCAAAAAAGTGAATTTAACCTAACATTATAGAGTTGCTCCTCTTTGTTTACCCTCTGCAGCTATGGCCAACCAATATCGCTATTGGGTAGAAGTCAAACTGAACGTATCTACCCTTCAAACAACGGGGTTTTCTACGGTGGATCATTGGGTCGGGGATCCGGAGCAGCCGCCTACTCAGCCTTCCTAAGGAGCAACGGTTCGGGTCGAGTGACCTTCGATTCAGCCAATCAGCGCTACCAGAGCAAACCCTCTCACGTGACCTCATCACAGCAGTTGGCTGTGACACCGACCCAAGAGAGTGAGTTGGCACAGGAGACACGGCTGCTAAGGCAACATAAGACTCGGCTAGAATCGCGGATGCAACTGCTGGAGGATCACAATAAAGTTCTGGAAGATCAGCTGAATCGGTTGAGGCAGTACCTCAACATTCCGCCTCCTCCGCATGCGCCTCCTCCACCTACCTCCACTAATCCTACTTCAAGGTCTGTGTCACTCAGTGTTCCCGGTCAAACGGTGAGTTCAAAAATAGAATAAGCATGATTCTGAGGGGCAGTTCAAATGAAGTCGGGACCTTGCTGTTTCATAGAACGACCATAGTTGGTAACACTCCGTAATCCCACAGTTTCTCCTTCCTCCTTTTCTTCTTTAACCTAATTTTATGCATACAGTCGCCCTGCCGGAGCCGCTTCGTTCTTTTACAAGGATTTTACGCTAGGGATGAAAAATCTCACTCTAGAAGAGCCTTTATTGTCGACATTCCAAATGGTTGCGTGTGTGTTCAACCTTGACAGTAGCCTTGGTTAACAAGACCCCGCGTTTATTACCACAGTGATACCCTGTATCACTGTTGCCCGTCTTCTTGCTTGACAATGTCTGGCCGAGATTGGATTGGCCCACGGCGCATGCACCAGCCAATAGGAATGCAGACACAATTTTGGCATTTCCAACTGCTTGCAGGGCGCCACTTTTTATGGACATGGATAAATAAATCACGACTCGAAGTGATTGCCTTATTTAGATTCCCTAAAGTCTTGATTGGGGACCACAGAATCCTCATACGATCAGTTTGTCAGATCGAGCTGAGTAAAGCCCTCTTTCCCTTGCCGCGCACTCCCCTTGAAGTTTACCAACTGCGGGAAAAAATTCTTCCCATTTTCTGCAAAAATATCACCCATTCCTTTTTTTTGCGACAATTGGAGGGAGAGAAACGCACTCTGGGGTAAATCTTTACTCGCACCTATCATGTGTCTGGCCAACTTGAAAGACGTCGATTAAAGTGTCTGCCAGTCTAAGTAATGGGTTTTAAAATCTAGACGATTTGGAAAACTGAAAAAAATGATGATAATAATATGGTCTCGACTGTAGAGTTTGGACGTCTCCATCTCGCACCATTCCAAGCATTCATCTGGTTAACTTCCGTTTCATTCGCGGAATAGAAGCTTTGAATATGAACACCGACTTTAGTGGTAGGAGCCCACTTCTGTAAATTTTTTTCCCTTTAATTGCAAGAGAGTAGCTGATTGTCATAATTACAAGTCTAAAACACCCAATGGGACGAAAAATTTGCTGCGTTATCAAAAAAAAGTTAGGCAGTAGCTCTTAGCCCTGGAAAAAAATTCCACCAGTTGATTGAGGACCCATTCACTGAATCCTTGATTTTCCTTCTTATTTTCCTTTTTTTGGTATCTAGTACACCCGTGAGAACGGATCCATTGATCAGCAAACTGGAAGCGGCTACACTGGTACTCAATACCTTTCAAGTTCTGATCGCCCATCCCCACCCTCCGCCCTTGTCGCTCCTGTCAACTCGGTTGGGTTCAACCAGGGTAGGATCTTAAATAATGTATTCGCCAAATGCAGGATGACCTCTTTTTAAACCAACATTTTGAAGGAGTCGTCTTACCTACTCAACCAAGTGCATCATGAAGCACTCAGTCATGCATTTGGCTTCGTTATGTAGCTCTCTGGGCTTCTGTAGCGCTCCCAGTCTGTCCTGGAGACAGAAGTCATGATCCTAGAGTCGAAGATGTATTGCCGACGTACAGGAGGACGAAGGAGTTACCAGCCGCTCAGCAGAAGTACAACGACGGAGCTCTAAGCCTCCCCTGTAACCAAAATGAAGAGTTTAAGGAGCAATCAAAGTATTGCAACCTCTTCCATGCTCCATGTCACTTTCAATGACATTGACGGATGTCTCTCGAGACAGACATCCTACTCTTTGGTTTCCCAAATCTCGGCTCCAGTCTGTATGTAATCATGAAGATGTCCAATGTCAAGACAAGGTGATTTTGCTCAGCAAAGTCAGGCAAATACGGAGGATGGTGGTGGTGGTGAGGAAGGTCCAACATCTCACCCCTTCCCTCCTTTCGCCCACCCGAAAAAATGTGGTATGAGGTCACCTCCTGCTCTGTTTTTAACAGACTGACTGCTTCGGGAGAACAGGTTGTACTTGCAAGTCTTCGAGTTGTCTTTTAAAAATAGGGTTTTAGGTAGTGAGTCGATTGGGGCTAGCCAATGATGTGTAACTTTGACCTTGAGGTGCAAAAGTCACCGCGCGCAATTTAAAGTGAAAGGAGTAATGAAGTAGTAGCCTTTGAAGTGTACTTTCCTTTCATCGCCTCATGCCAATGAGAGACCCACCCAACCCCATTTTCGGGTGGTGCTCTCTGCTCCCTCGTCAAATGCTCTACTGCCAACTACTAACTGGAAGCTTGCTCCATTTGGAAAGCAAATTAGACGTGTTTTTTGGAGGAGACAGGACCAGTAACATTTGATAAGATGATAAGAGATTCAAAAAATGGGAGGCGAAAAAAGGTGGAGAGATGAGCCCAAAGATTAATTGTGGAGGTAAACAGCCACAAGCTCTGCTGCCCCGAGCCAAAGTGAAAATTGCACAAAGCCTCCTCCCATCATTAGTTGCTTTGCTCACTGTTGACTGTCCGACTGTCACATTTCCCCTTTTCCATGAGGCGCTTCTCCCTCTGGACAAACACCTAATGTAAGAGGATTTGCCTTTCTGGAGGACTTTGAGACTTCACAATAATTATCGCTAGGAGGTTGGGGAAAAGTACTCCAGTGTATCTTTTCCCCTTTTTTTCCATTGATGCCTTTGTAATTTGCTTTTTGCTACTCATGGACTAATTGGTTGGCTTCATGAATTATTCCATTATATATTCCCCATTGGTGAAAATATGTATGCCCCTGGTTATAATGGCAAAAGTGAGGACAAAATCTCCTACCCAGTGGAGTTAACAATTTGGTAGGCAAATGCAATCTTGGGGGGAAAGCTCAGCGATCTGGGGTTAGGATTTCAGTGACCTCGCCACACGAGGTTTGTTCGAACGCAGAAATTGGAGGAGAAGCAACGGCCACACGAGTTTCCTCCACCTTGACCGTCATTTCTCCCCATCAATCAAGAAGTGAGCTGGTGGACTGGCTCTACTCTCAAACGGATTGAAAGAGGTCTTGACCTTATCACGCTTTAGAGGTCTAAATCGTTCACCGTTAATGGCGTATTGAAACGATAAACCTGAAACCAAACCATCTCCCCCATTTCCTCTCTTTTAGGTCAGGCCCTACCCCACAGTGCAACCGGTACCAATCCCAATTAGTTTTTCAAAACGGAATGAATTCCACACCACCGTCTCCCAATCGTCGGTCACTCCTTCACCCGCACACAGACACGCAATCACCACTACTTGAAACACCCTTCCACACGTCTTCCAAACCGTCCGTCCGACTTACTACCAGAATGAAAACTCGGTCGCTTGAGCCTCCTTCACCTCCTCCTCCTCCTTCTACCCCTCCTTCGTTACCTTTAGAAGGTGCCACCAAATAGCTGGTGATCGTTTTCGCATACACCACAGAATACGCCCTCGCCCCTCCTTACTCCTTGCAGAAGTGCCACCTCCCGCCAGCGTTGAGCTTACTAGCCCAAGCATATTTCGAGTGTATAAAGAATATCTTCACTTGTTTTGGCATTTCTGTGGTTGTCAAATTCTATTTTCGCCATGAGGAGTGCACGCAAAAAAAGGCAATCTATCGACGTAGTTATTTTTACAAAATATTGCTATGGTAACGACTTGGGTTTTAAAAAAATGTTTGCTGGATTGCGCGACTAAAATGTGGACTAAGCCAAATTGTTAAGTGAAAATTCCCTTTGATGATTCTTGCGACTCAGATTAGAATAGATTAATGCCGAAAAAGCAACAATAGTCTTTTTGCCCACTTGGCGGTCACAGATTGCGTCTTCTTAAACAAATTGCTTATTTAATGATAAAACATTTTAAATTTTTCTCAAAAGTAATTAATAAGGTAAATTACAGTTTGTCATGGAATATTTTGCTAAAGAAAAATATTTATCTATTTGGATTGATTTTATTTGAATCTGCATTTGTGAATGCAAATAAGTAAACAGGCATCATAACGCCTAAGTTTTCTCTAAAGAAGCGATACGATGGGGTAATTTGAGATAAGTTAGAAAGAGGTGGCATTTGTTGATTCCCCTGTCACCGAAATCCGTGAGGACTGCGGGCTCCGAGTGGTCTGAAGTACATTTAAAACAGTCGCTTTTGGCTACAAAACACGCGTAAAAAGATAGGAAGAATAACCAAATTTGAAAGGGCCAAAGAGTTTAGAATTTTGGGGAAGGTGCCACAAAGAGCTTTTGATGGCCATTTATTTTGCATATGTTATGGAGACCCGCCTTGGGTGTAATTTCTTTGCCAAATGGCCGACTAACATGCGATGAGAAATGGCTTTTACACTTCAAAGTCAATCGTAAAGCGAAGGAACAGTTGATTATCTTCATATCACTTGTTCAACAATTCCAGCCGCGAACCAACTCAATCCCAGAGGTTTTTGTCCGCTTTTGCACTTAACAAATGCGACATGCTATATATAAGATGATCCAGGACATGTGAGAAGATTTTCTCCCCTAAATGTTACTAGGAGAGTCTAGAATATTTACCCAAATGAAAGAGCGTTCTATTTTACCCTCATTTTGCACTTCTAGGTGGAAGGAAGGAGTTGGGTTAGGGCACACTGCCTCACCACTCCCCTCACCATCATCAAACGTATTCTTCCAACTGACTTTATTTCAAGTAATAGTCACAACCTTTTCTTTTCACTAAACAACCACATGTGCACACCTAAAGTATGAAGTTTGAAAAGGAAAAAATAAGGTAGTAGCGGCAGGCGGTTAGGCCGGAGTTTCTTTTTACTCCTAGGGAAAAAGTTCGTTTTGTAAAGTTTTAAAACTTTATTGGCCAGCGTCCTGATAAATAGGAATGATCTATTGTGATTGTTTAAGTATATAAACTATTCTTAGAAAGGTTTCACAAATTATTATCATTTTTAATAATGGGAATTCGTACCCACTTTTTCAATACATGCCTTAACAGATTGAATAGCACCTGTTTTTGATATTAGAAACTTGGCAACAAAGAATAAGACCATGGAATTATCTTTGAAACACTGCATTAAGCAATCACTGTGATTAAATCAACGCAACGGTACCTCTTTAAATAATGCTTAAGCGCCGAATAAATCCAAGAGTAGTTTATTTTACTTAAATGCGACGAGTAGTTGTGGCGTGGTAAACCAGCCCGTTAATTAACTTCGTTACTCCTTCTAAGGGAAAAGGCGGGACTTTAAAAGATCAGACATGTCGAAGATATGGTGAGTAATCAAATTCAAGCCTTTTTTTCTATCTAACTTAATTTGTACTCAGAAATACGGTCTCAACAGCCATAGAGTGAACTGAGAAATTTTAGCTCCTAGTACTTATCTCACAAACGTGGGACTGCTAAATAATATTTAGTGCATTGAACTGGTAGATAACTTCATTGCCATTTTTTTTATAAATTATAAAGGAAAAGTAATCCTGATTTACACATTTATGTAGAGTTCTACTTCCTTTCTATTCTTTCCCTTGGGTATAATTACTTCAATTTGTTTTTCATTTCTAGTAAAACTACAAATTAGGTAAAGCTTCGTCATATTTATTTCCTTTGTCACGAACACAATTGCCTTACAAGTTGGAAAAGAAACCGCAGGTGAACCGTACCCATCATTACCGATTTTGGATTACGGTGATTTGGACGTTGGGGAGGCTGTTCCGCCCATAGACGATGCAGTATCATTTAAATGTTTCTTTTCAAACAAATTTTATGCACTGTGATGCATACTTACCCCCTTTCAATTCACACAGCTAATTTGACCTCTCTATGCATTGCGTTGCATTGGAAGTCTCGAATTTATGAGTGTGTGTGTGTGTGTATGTGTATGTAAGTGTAGGTGAAACCGGTTTTACCAATTGCCGCTAAGGTCAAGAAAGTAGGTTCGCAATTGGCGCCTCAAGTTTGACTCTGGTTGCAGCTTGAGCCATGCTGTGACACTGATGTTGGCTACCTTCGTGTCCGTTTCACCAGAGGTGATTAGTTGTGTCGCTGTCCGGTTCATATTTGCTGTCAAGACTTTGCTTTATGAGATTAGGCCATGAACCTGTCCAGGAAGTGCTTTCATGCGCTCAGGTCAAGCCTGGACTTCGGAAGTTTGTTAGGCAAATATAAGGATGGTAAGCTGCTCGCTCCCCTCCTACCCAATGCTTACTTTCATAGCTTCATCGCCCTCCAATTTCTACACCCAACTCTTACGGTTACAATTCTCCTATCAGTGTTTCACCTAGACATTCAAGGCGGCTTCGACGCTCGTCGAACTTCTTGATAGTCTCGTTACCTGTGTTCACCGTTGGTTTCGAAAGAGTCGTCCAAAGGGTCAGCTTGGCAATGCGTTAATTGGGCCTAAAGTTTGCAAGAACGACTTCTGTGGTGAGGAGGGGGGGCTGGTAATCACCACGGCCGAGGCTGTCAATGACAGATAGGCAAACAGGCAGAAGATGGCTTGATTTCTTAATATCTCTCAATCGAATGTTCCACCCCCGAGTGGTTAATATTCTCCTCATCACACCGTGTGGTATCGCGCCGTAGTGCACTTGAGATCTTCAAGGGCTTCGGGTTGTGTGTCTTCGCTGTCATCTTTATTAACTGTGTCTAGACCGAAGTGGCTCATGAAATATCCGCCAGCCACTGTCACGGTAACAGCCCCCTCTTATGTACCCTCCTCTGCCCTTCAAACACTTCAAGAAAGTCGTCCAAAAACTCAAGTGTTGGGTGGTAAGACAGATAACCAACTAATTTAACCAAAAAAATTAAAACCTCATGGATGAGCTCTCGTTCCTTCACGATTTATCTGCGTCTTAGCCTCCGCGACCGATCACCTCTTTCCTATGGCAACCAACATTCCTCAATACGTCATTAAAAAGGTGACATTCCATTCTATTAAAAAAAGGAAGGGAAATCACCCCCTAGTAATCTGTATACTTTAGAATAATTAATAAGTTGATTGTAGTAAGAAATAAAAAAGACTGTTGCTACTGAAGAAACCTAGCAAGCAAGCATCACGAGAGCCGCATTCGTTCCCTTGACCACGTGATCCAAGCTGGATGGAGAGGCACAAGTGTGCCTTGAAATAGCGAGTCGAGATCGTGTCTGGAGGGCAATAAATTGTCATGCCGACTTCATCATTACGGTGGCTGAAATATTCTATACTCAGACCTTGGAGTAGGGCGTGGAGGGGGGAGGAAGGTTGACCTTGGAGGCGGCTGACTACAAGAATCCTTCAGTCTCCTTCATGTCTAGAGCCTTCACCCCCCAGCAGAAGGTTTGGGGAAGACTAGAGTAGGCTAAGTGGGAAGCGAAATCTAATTCTGGGTTCACTGACGGGTTGCCAAATCTAAACTGGGGTATGAAAGGGGACACTACCGTGACTGTGCTGTGCGCAGCTGCAAGTGGTGTGTCTCCATTGATCAGAAGGTCAGTCACCCAGGAGTAGGGCATTTGACTGACACACAGACGAGATTTCCGTCTGTCTGTCCGCCATTGACAACCTCGTCTGTGGTGACTTCCACTCCACCACTGCCACAGAAGCCGTCACTGTGATCGATGTACAACCCTTCTTAAGCCAACGGTGAAAACAAGCATCTGGAATATCGAAAAGTTTGTGCATGCTTGGTGGTGACATGGAGACGGGTTTGCGCAACGATAGAGTAAAGTAGGTTATCCTAAGATGAGCTACTTCAGACGCAGTGGCAAATCCTTTCAAGAGTGTCGAAACGCCTCTAGAGGTGTCAACATCTTGCTGACAGATGGGCGGACGCCTGCCTGTTTGCCTGTCTGGTAGTGATGATGTTGGGCGTGATGATTCCCAACCTATCACTGCCAGAGGAACCTTTTCCGTAAACATTTGGTCAAAGCGTGGGGTGTCCGTCTGATCGATGCATTATCAGGGTTAACGTGTAAAAAATTTGCAAAACAGATAAACAGACGCCTCAGCGGACACGTTAAACAACACGGCACAACCATTTGTGAACACTTGGTGCTAATATCACGAAGAAGTTGCGTGACGACGAGGAGGTAAAGCAATCCATCGGTGAGAGAGATTTACCGGAGGAATGAGAGCATGCATTGAAGTGGGGGGGTGGGGAGGAGGACCATGGAAGCGCTCGCCCTGAGGGGCGATCTTAGCAATGTCAGGAGTCCCGGTCAGACTTAAACACGCCTCGCGGACAAACTGAAGCGCGTCATAACGAAACGCAACCTTCATTCTGCTTGAAGTAATTGCTTCCCAGACACCCTGTATGCTTTCAATGAAACAACTTCCTGACTTGTATACATGAAACATTAATAAGCGTCATTTACCTATTTATTGCTCAGGCAAAGAATAATGATAGCACGCCTACAGGCGGAAGACAATCTGTCAGCTCGAAACACGAAAAGGCACTTTGTGGTGCTGTAAGACGCGGCAAGAAGTGACCAAAAACAAGCCAAAAAATTAAGAAAACAAAGAGAAGGAGAGAAGAAGGTACAAGTGATTACACATACGTACATATTTCATTAAGAGGTCTTGAAATAATAGGGGCAAGGGGAGAAAATGACTTGGGTTAAAATGCACACGGCCTTGAAAGAAAGGAGTAAAAGGAGGGGAAGAAGAAGGAAGGAGGGGATAGGGGGGAAGTGGGAAGGAGAACCGAGAGTTGGACACGTGTTGAAAAGATCTGCCGACCAACCAAGTGAATGAGCGCTCTGTAGGAAAGGAAATGCGAATCAAGGGAGTGGAAAAAAAAGTGGTACTGAAAAGTCAGAAAAAAGCATTTCCAAGTACCTATCGGAGATTAAATCTCTACAACTCCAGGCTGCTCCTGCTCCGAGTCTGCGTCTGCTAGCGGCAAAGCAGTGGATGTATTCTTTGAAATTGGCGAATCCAGAAAGACATCCTCCTCGTCTAATTCTGCCTCCTCTGCTGCCACCGCCGCTGTCATAAATCTGGCAACTTTGGACGATGAGGCGGCCGCAGAGTTGGAGGAAGACGAGGTGGTATTGGTGGTGGTGTTGGTGGTGGTAGTGGTAGGTGTAGCGGTTCGGGAGGTGTAGGGAAGAGTCGCTGATCGCATAATTGTGGGTCCGCGAACCATACCACTGGTTCCTAGGCTTTTTGGACGATCTAGAGAAAATGGGCCAAGAAGTGGAGACATAAATTAAACACTCCAAATGGAGTGGAAGAATTTTGACTATCCAAAAAAAGGTAGGGACGAGGCGGGGTACAATTGAATCGTAAAGCATAAGTGTAAGTGAAACCGCTTAAAAATACATTTTCAGGAAATTATGGTTGTTCTCAAACTTAGAAAATGTACTTAGCTAACATCCTCTAGTAGATAGAAAAGGAACGATGGTGCATGGATAAACCGCACGCAGATGATGAAGCGGAGGGAAAGGAGAGGGTAAAAGTACGCCTTCTGGTTTTCTTTATGCCAAAAAGAATAAAGCCGAGACTTGTCAGATGATTCGATGTGAAGGGTTCATTTCTAGGGAAAGGGCAAAAAATAAGATGTTCGAAGAGTAACACTTTCCCTAAGGTCAGAGCCTCATCTTCTGCAGCACTGGTTAGGGGAAAGGCGGGCAGAAAAAAACGGATCCAAGTGGAAGCATCAAACGCACCAAAGAAAAGCCACATTTACACTTTAAACTTTCCCAACTTTATGGGAAAAAAATGAGAAAAAGTAGTCTCCTGGGCATTGTGCAACCCCTTAATAACATCCCTCGAGAGGACTCAGACAGGGCCTCTTGATGGCGGCGTGTACTATACGTCTAAGTGGATCCGTTTGATCTCCTGAGAAAAAGCTTCCACAGGGAAAAGAGGTCATTATGCCGCATCGCCAGTTTCCCCTCACAGCCAGTAAAGAATGAGTCAAAAGTGTCTGATTTACGTACTGCGAGATTGTAAAATGTGAAGGCCTAAAAGTCGAAAAAAGTCAAATCGTCGTGAAGTAAAAAGGGAGGATTGAATGCCAAGGAAAAAAAATGTCTTAAACAAGTCTTCCTTCGGAATGCCATTAGCATTCAAACTTTGCGCCTAGACTAGTGCTGTTCGGCCTTTAGAAATAAGAATGCCAATGGTAGTAGTGAAGAGGGGACCAGGGAACCGCTCAAAAAAGTGCTGCCGATAACACCTTCCGTGGATAGCGTTGAGGTGGTCAATGAGACGGAGATTATGTATACGAGTGAATCGGTCTCCACGTTTCATAATCCACACACTGTCAGTTTTTAAAATCGACCTCTCCCAGACTCGACTTGCGCGTCACAGGAGGAGAAATAAAACATTTAAAAAGTACAGGTGGATAGACGGGTATAATTCAACCACCAATTAAAAAAAGGCAAGTGCAGATAGAGGGAACTTTGCAGGCCTCCTGCCTGCACTGTTAGAGTACTCGCTACAAAGGTCCTAGGGAAAAATTTAACACTACAGGCTAGACACTTTATAGGTCTAATTTGACAACAATTTGTATTAATTGTCCTGGCTGAAGCAGCTACTTACATAAAGGTCATTAATCTCCACGGGCTACAAACGTGTCCCAATTTATTACTTTAAATTCAGCCAGCATGTTGGGGACACAAATACAATGAACTATAGTTGTTGCATAGTTGTAAGACCAAGTTCGGGTAAGAAAATCGGGGTGTCACATATATGTGACGTTAGTGAAGAGCGTGCTAATGGCACATCACATCAACATCAGACATTGCGTATTCAATGACTTGATACTAAGGTAAATGACAAACCCAATTTGAAGGCTAAGGATACTATGTTTTTGTCGTATCCCCACCTTTAGTCGTCGTTGAACCCCTCCGCAGGTCGTCTCCAATATACTGCCTGCCTTTTCCCGTTTTCGTGATTTAAATGTCGACCTCTTGTAAAATTACATTCTTCCAAATAATATGGAATTCTTCAGTAACTCGACATATCTATGGCTACATTTACGAAAAGAAGAGGTTCAGGTACCCCAGCAGTGTCTTCAACACCCCTGAGTACGTTCAAACCCACGGCTTGTAGAGGATGAAAGATAGATGAAAAAAAAGGTCCATTTTTTCAAAAAAAGAGCAAAACCTTCACCCTTTTAACATTAATCCATTGTGGATTCAATTAAGACAAAATAGAAAAGCACTAAATAAGGTATCCTGCTAGGGAGCCCTAGAAAACACTCACCATCTCGGGCAACAGTGGTGGAACAAAGAGAGAGGGATGAGAACTGAGGTGGTGGTGGTGTAGTGGTGGAGATGGCAGCGCTGGAAATGACAGATTGGAGGTTTTTCAACCACCCCAACTTAGCCTCCTCGGAGGGTGCTCGAAAGAGGAGGATTGCAGTGGATTTGCCACAGGGTCGAAGCACGTAGTCACGTTTCTCAAGATGCGAGAGATGCAACTTCACCTATTTGAATAGACGTAAAGGAGGGGTGATATGGAATAGCTTGACGGGAAATGGAGTCCTGGCAAGCGTGACTACTCCTCTCTGGTAAAGTGAATGTGCTCCGAATACCAATAAGTCCGTCAACCAAGATAGCAGGCAATGGCGGTAGTGTGTGGATGCATGCGTTGGTTAAATTTCTTGTGAGTGAAGATGCAAAACCCATGAGTGTCTACAGAAGGCTTAGAATAGAGTAGGGCACGATGATGAGACACACAGCTCTGCAGCACAAGGACACTCGAATGATGCTGTGATGGTTCCTGTTCCACATCCTCCAGCACAGCAGTAACTCCTATGAACATTCAGGGGGGGGCATGTGAGAGGCCAGGTCAACGTATAACTTGTCGAGGAATTGTCCGAAAGATGATGAACACGAGCACTAACGGAATTTTTGCACTGTGGAGAAGTTGGTGTGAGACTGGCACCAAGACTACCAGAATGAAGATGGGTCAGAGGGACTGACAAATCTTTCTGTCCCAAAGATGCCAAAATCAAGAATATATGACAAGCTCTGTTAAAACTTAGGGGTCTACCATGCTACTGAAATCCGAGTTAGTACAGCCTTGTGAAACATAAATAAAAGTAGCGGTTTTTTGGCTTCGGAAATCTAACATAAAGTGTGAAATCCATAATTCGTGTCATTTAATGGTAACGAATGGGCAATATTTCTGTCAAACCTCAAAAAATGTCAGGAATGATTTGAAGATTGGCTATTTGTCTGTCATGAATGATGGTGAAAGCAGTGGCGGTAGTCAAATCGGTGATATAGACAATGAAGATAACAATGACAGCGGTGATAATGTAGTTAGTTAGTGATGTTAGCTTAAAAAAGAGCACTTAACTCACCTGACAATGCAGGCACTGTAAAGCCGCGGGCGGCGATATCACATGCCAGCAAGCCCGCTTACACAGCTCACATACAGCCGGCACACGGAAGTGGATGCGTTGCAGCATGTGACCCTGCAGAGGGATTGGATTTGCCGCCGTACCAGGACATGGGATGGAGGTGAGTAGAGGATCACTGGAGACCGCATGGCTCAGTATCTGACCGGAGGAGTTGGTCCGCGATTTCAGTGCCACCGCAGGACCCAATTGGAGGGCCTTAGCGGCACCGGTGGAGAAGGTGCCAGAGGCGGAGAAACTCAACTTTCGAGGAAGGGTTTTTGAGATGCCTAAATGGACACAATGAGAGCGACTCATTACCCATCAGTGGTTCATCAACACCATAAAAGTGATAGCCTCCTTTGTAGAATTTCAGGGTTGACCTGAAGCAGTCATTTTGCTTCTATAGAAGAAGGCACTTCACTTTTTCTTCGGGCACAAAAAGACGGTAATTTTGGTGGCTAACATTAACACACTTTTCCGCTGATAAGCGTAGTTTCGTGGCCTTTTCAGGTGTCAATAACACCCAGAAAAAACTGCTTCGACGCTTGGACACAAAAAAGAGGCAAATCGACAAAAAAATATAAGAAATGAAAAGTTCCATCTTCTCTCCGCTGTTTTCTTTGGTTGACTCAAACCCATCCCTTAGCTTTGTTTTAACTCGGAAAATATAGAAATTGCTGTTATCAGAATGCCAACCTTTTAGCCAATGAGAAAGGTGGATCCAAAGTTGAGGTCGTTGAGAGTGTGAAAGAAAAACAGGAAATTCGATTCCCTATTTAGATACTACTCCAAAATGTGCCAATTCTTCAAAGACATTACTGAAAAAGTGGTCAACGTCTTTTCTTGAACTAACACTGTCACTTAGATTCTTGTGGCGCTTGGACAGGAAATGCTATGGGACTCAACAATCCAGTCCGTGGTTGATGTAACCTTAGATCAACTTAGTACAACCACCCAGTTTTTTTTTCACTTCTTGTGAAATCGAAAAACTAACTTGATGACTTAGATCATGTGGATAGTTCAGGAGGAAGAAGTATATCCTTCATAGTCTGGAAGGGCAAATCCAAAAATATAAAAAAATGGAGCAATTTTTTGATCCAGCAACAACTATCCTCGGTGAATCTAAGACAGTGTACTGCATAGAAGCGTAAGTTCCCAACAACCTCTACTGCTATCGCATTTCATCAGAGCAACATCTTTCCTGCACTATTATTTTTTTCAAGGGGAAAACCTTCTCGGGGATCATTCTTGAGGTATGAGGTCCTGCAGTGTGATGTCTTGTGAGAAAAAAGTCTCCTTTCGACTGATTGGCTCTTCCCTCGAGTTCCAACAAGTAGACAGATCTCAACCGTAACAGCTTGAACATCAGAAAGTGAACGATTCCGCACAGGACAAGCATAGTTTTCTGGGGAGAAGACGCCAGATTGTAAATTCGACGTCAGAATACGAAAGTCACTTCTCATCACAAGCTAGCTAGTACGCCAGCAAAGGATCGCGCACAACAACACCCTTTTGTAACCCACATAAAAGAGATGAAGCTTAGTGCCTTTCATCTGCTGTCAACGCATGCGTGTGACACTCACTTTCTTGGAACTTTCCACGAGTTTCTTAGATAATTGGGGTGTAAACAAACGTTGCTCTTCATGCATTAATCTCAAGGTGTATCGTGTCGGTGGCGACGCGTAATTCGCTATGCTAATCATGGATGAAGGGTGATGTGATGAGCCTAAGTTTGACCAATCCATTAAAAGAAGGCGCGTTTTGTTATTGCTGTCTCATGCAGATGTCATACGAATCGGAAGTTGGGAGCAATCACTCAGCTCACACTTTACTGGACTAGAGGGTACCAAAGACGGCTGGCCTATAAATTTGTCAACTGTTATGCGACAATGCTGCGCCCCAAGGATATCAACTATCCCTGGTTTAAGTCATCACTTCTGCCATCAAAATTCCAAAAGACCTGTTATAAATACTACAAAAGACCTTATCAGCAATGCAGAACAAATCAGCTAACCAAGTAGCCCAGTAGATTGAGAAGGCTTTGAAGGCGATGTAGCACAATGCGGACTGGAATCCGGACTTGAGACACGAGCCTCCAAGGCCTGCCTAATCCCTCCTCCACTTGCACCACCAGCCTCACATTGATCAAAGATGATCTGAAATATCCTTGGTAGATCCTCCGCCGGTGCATGGAGTACATCGCACGAGGTAACACTACGCACATGGAGGATGGCATTCAATGGAAGGTCCAGAAGAAGATTCGGTCCAGGACGCGAGATCTTGCGACTGGATGTAGCAGAGCCAGTGGAACTCGAGGTAGCAGCAGCCTCCAATGGTAAGACGAGGCTGTCAATTGGAGCGGATGATTGAGCACTGTCGAGGGCTTTTACAGTGTCCCACACCAGGAAGCGGCTGAAAGTTAGCTGAAAAGGGGAAGGAAAAAAAAGGTGGATATATCCACATGCCGATGGATTACTAGCCATTCCCTTCCCACCCTAATCAGTCCTACTTGATAATAATCATTGTGGTTTGGGGATAGAATAAGGGGAGTGGTGGTTAAGGTGCGATGCGAAAGCGCGCGATGGAAATTAGGAGGGAGGAAGGCAGGAAGGGGAAGGAGGTTGTTAATGAACATTACTGACTGCTCATTCTAGGGCTCACCCAAGCTGTACGAAGAAATAGGCATAGAACTGAAAAGAGGAAAAAGAGATAATAAATTTAAACAACTTCATACAGATCTTGCACAAAAAAAAACTCTTTCAACTTAATTTATTTGTCAAAGTGATCAACTCTACAAACGCCTACTTCTTTCGAAACAACACGCAGTCTGGTTGTAAATTTCACTCCTACAAAATGTACCTTGTCCCTGAAAGCAAAGAAAAAATTTATCTCTCCTTCTATCAGAAGGTTATTTCCCAACTGTCTATTCTATTTTGCACATGTCCAGTTCCAAGAAAAGGTGGTAAACATCACTAGTGCAAATGCGAATCTTTTCAGGGCTATATTTTGCCGTGGTGTGAGGCTACGTATTTGCTTTTGCCCCATGGATTGACTAGACCTAGCAGGTTCTAAAGCACGTGGATAGATTTCAATTATAACTGTTGTGTGGGCTTCAGCAAGTGAATGAAGTCATCGCAGATGGAGTTCTGTCTGAGAAGTGTGGAGTGACCAGTAAGTGGATTGTTTGACTGTGACCTTAGAATACCAAAACCATTTTTCATTATTGGTCAGTTGCTTGCATGACTTATGTGAAAGAGGTGAGATGGTGATGATGACGAAAATGGGAATCTTTGAAGTGTGTGAGTGGAGCCCATTTGATTGGCCTTTTACCACGACTTTCCCTTCATCATTTATGTTGGCATGAATTATTTTACAATCTCTTAGGCTAAACGTAAGTGTAATTCTTTATGATTAAGAATTGATAGCGCCCACGAAAATGATGCCGCTCTCTGTCTTCTAGTGGATCACCACCAGGATAGGATTTCTTTAAAAACCTTCTTTTGCTATTACACCTTCTTCAAGTACTCTAAGAACGATATGAGGAGGTTTAGGGCTTCGCAAATGAGATAAACTTGAAGCACGTCAATTTTTACTGACGCCGAATCAACAGGAGAGTGGTAGGACGTAGGATGCGAAGTATTTACGAATGGTACGCACTTGACATCTTATTCTAAGGTATTAGTTTGTCTTCAAATGCCAATCGTAAGCATATCCCTCGACTTGAAAGATAAATGCAGCGACTACTCAGATGTAATACTATCAAACGATCTGCTCGTCTGTCTCACGGTTCACTTTATTTCAAGTGGTTGTTTATGACAACCGATATGGAGGGGCGATCACAAGAGATATAAGAATAACTACAAGTCGTTATAAATCCACCCATGTTGCTACTCCTTCAACATTGTACTTACGTAGAGGCAACTCAAACGTTAAAACAAACCTTGGCAAATCTCTGATCCCACACTAATTTTTTTCGTCGACCCGGTTTTCCGGGCATATCCAGATGACCCGAGAAGCAGAAATTGATTGGCAGTGGTGAGGGAAGGAGAAGACCGCCGATAGATGCAGAGGGGACAAGGAGGGGTCGACGGGGTGAGGAGAGACTGGAGACTCGATGCAAACGTGTGGGAGAACGCGCCATCTCCAAGGGCGGCAGATGATCCGCTTCGGATTCGCCTTCGGGTGTTATTGCCTTGAAATAGAAATTTAAATAGAATTTAGTTATGAGAATAGTCTGACAAGAGGCTGGGCTGGATAGATGGGCAGATGAAGTGTTTTAAACACAGGAATAGGTGAATGGTTTAATGGGTAGACGTAGTAGATGAATGAACGGCTATTTGTAAATTAGATTTGTGGAAAAGTTTTAAATTAGAATGAGAGATTAGTCACACACAGACACTGACCAAGTGACTCAGCAAACATTTGTGTAAGTACGCAGAGTTGTGGAATGAAGTCCGGTAGGCAACGCACACATCGCAGCAATTGCGCAGAGGTTTTAATTACGTAGCTCACTCTGTCTCAGCTCATAGCCCCTACACACTGCCGGTTCCTAACCATTTCACACGCTTAATGTCGACAGAGACAATTCTAGCAGTTCATGCGCCACTCTAGAGTTTCGGGGAAAAACTAGAAGATGCAATGAATTTTGGGCATCTATTCCAGCTAGTTTTTGATCCACAAACCTTCTAGATTCTCCTAAAGGAGGATATCCGATTAATCAAGTACCTCGGCAGTTAGCTGATGTTCCGCCTCACCGGTGGTTTTGCGAGCAAGTCGACTTCGAAGGGTTCTAGCCCCACCGGCGTTGCCAAGAGGAGCAGGAATGCGATGAAGAGTGGCAGTATTGGGTGTAGCGGAGGCAGCAGCGTCTGCCACAGCTGCTTTCAAAGCGGTATTGACAGCGTTCAGTTGGATCTGAAGTGCGGCCACCTCCTCGGAGAGGTGAATCACTTGATTTCGCGCAATTTGAGCAGACTCCTGACTGGCGTGGAACATGGTACGCGCCTGTATAGAAGGCAGGCAGAAAGTAGAGTAATTTAGAATGGCTTGATATTGCGGCTGGGGATGTGAATGAACTATGGGGGGTACGGAGCGGTACAAAAGAGGCATCTTGCCAACTGCTAATCATTCACTTGATCTGGGTCAATCAATCCACCTATCAGGAATAAAAAGTATCAATTTTTTTTCCTTTGTTTCTTCTTAAGTGACACACAGGAAGTAACTCCAACTAATGGGACGAGTGGCAAAATCATCGCTTTTGGTGGCCTCTGAATCGTAAAAATGCAACGCTCTTGCCAAATGGCGGCAGTCAATTTTGCACTTGTCAAAAGAGCATGTACACGCGGAATTAGGAATCAAAAGTGCGCCAAACCAATTAAGTACTTTCTACAGCATCTGTGGCAGATGAATAGTCAAAAAAGCAATTTTTTTCCAACAGTGTTTTCATACGACATTCCACTGTGCGACTCAAGAGGTAAACGACAAATGCAAACTACAATTCTTATTTATTCTTCAGATTTGCAGCCCAAGTTAAAGTAAGCCGAGAATGAAGCGGGTAGGGGTAAAGTATCAGTGAAGTGAAAGAGGGAAATGAAACGGGATTAAAACCCCATGATACTACTCCATACTGTTGGTAAAGGCTCCTACGGAACTCACTCGCTAAAGAGCACATTCCAGCTTTATCAATTTCGCTATCAGGATCTCTCAGTCCAGGCACCAACACTTGCAGCGATTAGTCTCTTCAAATCATGAACGTCTTAAAACTCAGCCATTCTGTTTGTGGCGCAGGAGTGTGCAAATGGTACGTGTCACACATCTGTGACACCGGATTTAGATGAGAAAATCAAGACGCCACATACATGTGACGTTGATAATAAACCTTATCGGCAACAATTCATGGGTAAATTAACGATAGGTATCAATATCATTACGAAGAACCACTTAATTATGTCATTATTAATTTCACTTCACTGGTCTGCTGCTGTGATGATCGAAGGAGGAAACGCCGAAGGCAACATTCAACGGATCTCCCTGCTGTTTGACTTACACGACACCGACTGAGTGAATGAGACGAATCAAGGAATGAACTTGTAATGAACACAAAGGGATTCAGGTTAGGGGATAGATGAATCCACTTTTCAGTGGAGGGTGCGAGAGGTTACCTACCCAGGAAAAATTAAGAAGTAAATGCTATGACTAGGCTATTCAAAGAAGCCTGGTGGATGTGAATGCCATGACGGAAGTAGGTGGTCATGTGTTCCCCATTGTGGTCGGTAAGTCACACATCGGTGTAAAGGTGAACTGCAGTAATTCAATTGGTCCAATTTAAAAGTTTTGGATCCGAAAGAGTTTAACAAATTAATTGTGTCAACACTTCATTCCATGATGTCCTAGAAAGTGCAGAACCCTAAGAATTTGCTGTGAATGTTAATTAACCATTGGCGCCAAGTTAGAGAGTTAATAGTACCTTCAAAATGTCATCTCATGCTCCACCTATTTTCCAGTGCTAAGTCTAGTCACGATCAAAGTTGACAACACAGACGTGACTACTTAATAACGATAATGGGGACTTGCGAGGGAGCATGGGCAAATGTGCACCCATGGAAGGTGGTCAGTTGAACGGATAAGCTCGTGGTAGTGATGCCGTCCAGTCCTAAGCAATGGTAGCAACAAGTGAAGAACTGCAACAGACTCAGAAAACTGGCGAAAAGGCGTCTTTCGATGACACATTCCACTTAGCCGTGCGTACAACTGCACGGACCAGACGAAAGGAGAGGCACATACACAAACATGAATATGCACACATCCCACTGTGACCTTGCGAATGGCATGCATGTGTGCGTGCTTGGGCGAAGGTGCGTAAGGCAAAATCAATGTCCGCACAGAAGTGGGCGACGTGCTATGCGGTACCGTTGCGTGGTGTGCATTTCCGGCTTCAATACGCTCGGACGACTGCAATGCATGTGTGTACACCTCTGCTTGCTTTTCTCACACATACACACACACACGTGGACAACGCTGAAATGGGCACCTTGGGGACCCACTTCACAGTCACCATCTACGCAATTACAAAACTGTGGCATGAAGTAAAAAGAATCAGTTAATTCAACATGACGGTACGGTGATCCTGTTTACGTGACTAAATAGCACTTCTGACAACAATGTCAGTGAAGTCTATGACACCGACTAGGGAATGCCAAAGAATGACACATGTCAAATCGCCGATTAAATGCAAAAATTCGTCATGACATGTTTGACTGATTTGCCAAATCAAGTGAGAAAATAAAGCTGCGAGATATTGCAAGAAAGCTATTGACAGCACACACAAACAATTGTTAAATTAAACACTTCGATAGGAAAAGCTACGATGAGAAGTCACTGAATCGTGTGATAGGTGAAGATGGGAAGTTGAGAGGAGTTACCGACTCAATTTCGTGACAAGTAAGTGATTGTGCCAAGTAAGTTGAGTAAACCTGTCTTGAGGAGGATGGCAGTTTGAAATAAATGCTAACGGTTGGCAGTCGAGCTTGGATTTTGGTGGTCCATTTTCTTCTGAGACCCTGTTACTACATTGACTCGCATGTAATCATCGCCACACACTTTCTCTTGTGTTGAAAATTTTCAAGACAAGAAAAAGTAGTACTCGAGGCACACAAAGCAAATTAGAATAATTTGATGTGAGAAGAAGACAGTAAATCAGGTAACGCACACACCATGGAGACTCATTTTCGACTGGTGTTACCTACCGCCAACAGGAGAAAGGAGAGGAGAGCGATATCAAAATACCAGGACATTCTAGCAGCATCACCGCCTATCCGCCTTAGGACTGGGACAGTGCGGTAGAATTTCATGTTTTAACAACTGAAAAATGCAATTTGGGTACATGTATGGGAGCCTGCACTTAGGACAGATTAATGTCTACAATAAGGAAGATCAACCGTTATTTCCGCTTATATAGAAAAGTAGAAGAAGGATAATAAAGAAGCTTTAAATCTACCTCATGACATGGCGTTCTAAGGAATGCAGTTATTTTGAGACTCCACCCTAACTCTCCTCGGGTCATCAGAAATGCCAGACCTTCCCATTAAAATTGAAAGAGCGACCGACTTGATACGACTAATTACTATTTCTTCTTTCGCCTTGGAGTGTAGAAAATCGTCCAACTAAAGCCACACCAAAAATTGTACTTTGAAAGAAGTGTTCAAGACGATCTTCTAGAGGCAAAAACATCTATCATGCAAAACTACTCAAGAGTATGTCTAAATGATATCGTAAAAATAAAATTACTCAATCACAGGACAATTGACAATGCAACACACCTCTTTCATCTCAAGCCGATGTTTAGTCTGCATCTGTTCATACTCGCTCACCAACCGCTTGTACTTCCTATCCAAATGTCGAAAGAGGTGTTGTTGACTGGTGAACTTCTTGGCACTCTTGGATTTCAAAGCCACAGTGGTGGGATGACCATCGGAGGGCATGCTGACCCCACTAAGCCCCCCTGTCTCGGCACTTCTTCGCATTGACTCCATCTCCGAGAGCATCATCAATTCTAGGGCGTCGGCGTTCTCACCAGAGAGGATCTAGAAAGGAGGAGGTCGTCAGGAGCGTGTCAACGTCAATCGGTTAGATTGGAGAAAAAAGAGTACAAAAAAGAAACAAGCGCTGTTAAAACGTAGATGCGCTGAACGCAGAAAAAAAAAGATAACAAAATTAAGAGTAGAAAACATACGGCTTTAGAGAGTCTACAAAGGTAAGTGAGAGGACCGAATAGCAGTTATTAGTAGCATTAGGTCTAATCAAAAGCCCACCGGGTCACCTATCCAAATGTCAGCTTAACAGAAGTCATGATGCACCAAAAAAGAAAGCAAATAAGCAAGTGATTGAGGAGACACCGAGTTAATACGCAAGGCCATGACAAATTGGCGGTGTACTTCATTTGTCGGTTGGGCTGGTTGAAAAAATGGGAAGCTTAGAGAGGGAAATAGGCCTAGGGATATGCAAATATTTACACCATAGGTTTATTTGCTTGTCCACTTTTGGGGAATCAAATGAACTGAAGGGAGAGGGAGGGAGGGAGGGGGAAGGGTGAACCGTGTTGCAAAAAAATACATACTTCAACCTTTCTTATAAAATTGCGATTTCCTACTTACTAGGTAATATGTCGCACAAATGGTAAAAAAGCCACTCTATTTATAATTCCTTTTGCCTGCGCACAATAAAATTACTTTCAAATAAAGACCTTCCACTGTTATAACGTGACAGATGGGTAAACTTGGTTTAGGTGAACTGTTAATCGGGTAGACCCATCCAGTCTCCGTGGTTTCGATTTCCTGATCGGCACTATGACGTTTTGCCTATGGCCGTAGGAGGACTTATTGCAGATTTAGAGGAGGCCCGAGGGTCGAGGCATTGCAACAGGAGTGGTCCCTCTTTTGTCTTTCCCACCCCCAATAGTACCATCCACACTGCATTGTCCAGACTGGAGTGTGGCTTGAGACAATTTCGACGTTTGCGACTTTATCATTCATCATTCGGCCAATCGCACTAAGCAGTTCCATCGTTCAAGACTAGTTTCTGATATTGCTTGACGTTTGTGGTTCCAATTTTTCATTAAAAGGATTATTTCTGATGCTTTTGCGAATATGCTTTACCAAAACAAACTCCCTAACATTACAGGGTGGAGATTTGTTCTAACAATTCATTATTTTCAGTTCCCTTCAGAAGCAGCATTTCCGGAGAAACAACTGACACAAACCCGTCTTGTCGCATGGGGTCGCGTAGTTTTCACAAATCCACATTCTGCCACCCTCCATAAACCCGAATGACAAATTCGTGCTTTCTTATGCTCATGATTCAAGGATCTTTCTACTAATGCAAGAGAAGACCTCATCCAACGGCGTAGTCTATTATGCACGCTTGAAAAATGACTCCCTCGTGGTCGGTAATGCAAAGTGGACTAATCTGAGGCATTCTTCTCAGGTGTGTTTGTAAATCTCTATCACAAAAGGATCTCATTTTCTAAATTTTGAAAAACTCACTCAATAATTTAGCCTACTTCACAGTCAATCCTGCCAATCATTAATGAGAGACCAAGGTCCCCTTGCATCCGTAATTCGTGGATCGCAGAGGCCATGACACACCTTCTTCTGCTGGTGCGGATGAGGATATATCCTGCATCACCATAAAGCCTCGTCTTCTAAGTGAACTTAAGAATGATTTCTCCAAAAAGTAGCACCACAGAAGAGGATGATTTGCAACAACTTCGTTGCCTGTGCTCGCAAAAATAATATACAAGGGCAGCGGGATAGAATTACTGGGCTGCCATGACACGACATTTCGTTTCATGAGTACCTTACAAGACTACGACCACACGGATTGGTCTGTTACCACAATAGGGGTAGGGTGGGGGGTTAAGAGTGAGTACCCTGTAATGCAGCGTTTCCCATAGCGTCCAAATCCATACACAATTTGAAAATCTCTTCCACCACATGCGAATAAACTCTTATTCGATGGCGAATGAGTCATGTCATGGACGATGGACGCCGTTTTTGCGCATTACTAGGTCCTCCACGTACACACACATTTACATTCACGGAGAAAACTATCCATCCGTACATCCAACCAACCAACCTGCTGGATTTTGTTGACAGCCGCGCTGCACTTGAGCTTCTCCGTGGCCAGATCTTCATGCGCTTTGGAGAGATCCTCTCGAAGTACGTTCAAATCATCGCGCAAAGCAACCACCTCACTAGTGGCGATTTGGGCTCGACGGTTGGCGACTTCAGAGGACTTTTCGGCCGCCTGGAAAAGGAAAAATTGTGCCTTCGTTATACTACTTATTTCCGAATAATTAGGATAATCGAGCATGATATGAAGCTCCATAATAAATATGTTTACGATTCATCAGGCTTCAATATCCCACCTAAGGAATGCAGCCACCTTCAAAGCAGCTTCAGAGTGGGTTTATGGGTAAATAAATCGCCCAAATATCATGCGAAAAGGTTGATTTATAAAAGATTAAAACTGGCGAGTCACAGCAGAGGGAGCGAGAATACACAAACTACTCGCACATTACTTTTGGTTTAAGTTATGTACCGCAACAAGTAAGCGGAAAGCCTCATGCCAAATGAGTTCAAACCATCTATAAGTGTTTAGAATTATCATGCTTCAGTTACACCCCCTACCCATTGCTACTGGGATCTTTTCAATCGACCCCAAAATTTTGACTCTATAGATGTTGTTCATGTTGCCATTTGTCGGCTCTTCTGCATCTTATGGACCCTTGAGAGGAATAATAGCCACTTTCAATCAGTTAGTATTAGAAGAAGCTCACTTAGTGTGGATAATTGAACCCTCGCAACTACTCAAATCGTAAATAAATTACTGGAAACGTCCATAAAAATTGACCACTTTTAATTCACTCGAATACTATTGTGATCACCTTTACGAAGGAGTGACCACACAGAGTTAAAAAGAGCAATATGCGGGTACTTTCGTTTACCCACACAACTTAGATTGCGTGCTAGTGCAACAACTCCATACCACCTATGCTAGTGACTTTCTCTACCTCTAAAACAAAGATAATAACACGCTAGAAAGTTCTACAATGCTTCGAGAAGTAAGCCAAACACTGCCCAGACGACAGCGCGTGACATACGCTTGACAGCTAATTTTAAGGAGATAAATCTTTAAATGGGTCATTTGCTTACCAAGGGAGATCAGCCTAAGACACTCCCAAGGCTATGGATAATGATGCAAGTTTGAAGTCAGCATACATTCGCAATGTTATCGAGCAAAAGCTAAGGAATAGGCCACATTAGAGTGACTGAAACCAACAAAGTGAAAATTTACTGTTAGATTTAGATGTCTTTTCAGTGTAATGGGGAAAAAAATCATAGTCCGAAATTCGACCTTGACCATTGGTTGACCTCAAATCGTTTAATTACTACTGCGATCACTAACGAAGAGAGGGGTAATTGCAGAAAGCAAACCAAAATCTGTTAGTCTTTGCAAAGAATACGACAGTCCAAATACTTTTGTCGAAAAAAAGGAAGGCATGTTCCGTCGACGTGGTACTTCCTCCTCTTTAAGGCCACTTCTCTATCGAAATATAACCTACCTTCAGACACTCCAGATACTGTGCAGAACGCTCCTGCTCCTCCATTAGGGCATGGCGGGTTGCTAGTTGAGCTTGCTCCTTCGACTGTTTTGCCGTTTCCAATGCTTCCACCAGACTTGCTATACGCTGATCCTGTGGAAGCAAAATTGGGTGACAAATTACCATGAGTGACCAAGGTGATAAGAGAGTGTTACTTGTCGTAATTATCGTCTAGTCATCCGACAATCAGTCTGACTAGGACACGACGCATTCGTGTATAGTTGTAGTGAATGAACCCGTGAATTTTCTCCTCTTTATTTATTGCAAAATATGAAAGAACGGAGCCCCTTCACCTCCCCATGATTAGACCTCCATATAGGCCACCAATCTCCCGACCCCCTCTCCCCATATACTGCTTTCAAATTTGCCATATTTTGTTAAGGGGAAGAAATAGAAGGAACTTTAATGCCTCCAAGGAATCGATATTTATGGAACCGAGGAATCGTAGACCTTAAGAGTGAAACCGCAGGAAGGAGAGGAGGAAGGCAATTGCTGGGGCAAGATCCAACTCATGTTATTTCCATTTAGTGCATTAGTGAGAAGTGAAAAAGCAAAAAAAGACGCCTGCATGCAAATGCCAAACTATGAATAAAAAAGTAAAGTCTACGCCCCCCACATTGCAACGACAAGCTGAGAATCCTCCAGATAGTGGCAACGAAATGGGGGAGAGAGGGGGAGGGGAAACAGAACCTAGCTTCATGAAAACAATGCTGCATATTTGGCTGATGACGTTATCCCGGAACAAGCAGCCATTGACACATGAAGTGCAATGAGACTGCTTGTAGAAGTGAAGCAAAACCGAAAGAGATCGAATTCGAGTACAGTAGGATGTAATTTCTCCAGACCTGTAAGGTGGATGCGATTGTTAATTTATTACACCATTCTAAGGCATAGATGTGCATCGGCCCATTTTCATTCTTTACCCTGTTCCTTACCCCTGCTTTACCAATCGAGCCAGCCTTGGTTGGAAGACTACAGAGTCGAGTACTTAGAGGAAGTAAAAGATGCGATAGGAGAAGGCCTTACTCAGAAAAAATTCTAGGTAATTCAGAAAGACTATTCTTTTTGGAGATGATGAATCATGGGTCAGTATTAAAAGGTGCGTCCAAAAGTGCTTGCAGTAATGATGAAACAAGCTGTTGTTTTGAGAAGAGTCATGGAAAATTGCCAGGCGAATGGATGACAACAAGCATCACGTTAATAAAACGCGCCGTTTTGGTATTGTTTGATGATTGACCTGTGATGGGTGATAGCCCTCTGTATTGCTAACATTTCATTGGTTACCAGCACGTCATCCACAAAAAACTATGCCCATTTCCTTTGTTTGTGGTGGGTCACAGGTGAGATCGCTCTCACCTGCTAAAGGCTAAACAAGTAAGGCTGACATGCGATGGTACTAGAACGTGAACAAGAAAACATCCTCAGGAAACACCCAAGACAAACGAGGCTAGTCAACCAATGAGGGGGAGATGATGCCTTATCCTTAACCCTGCATCTCTGCTGATTACCACACAACCGCATGCGAAATGGAATAGACTGTTGGCAATAAAGCTGAGATGAGAGAAACGCAGATAGCTTGGTAGTTCGCCCAGAAAAAAGTCGTAAGTAAATGGGATTTAAAGGGATATACTTAATGTTCTGCAAGTGGTTTCAATGCAATCGACTACCTTGTAATGACGGGGGGCTGGAGAGCGACCGTATGCAGTGAAAAAATGTCTTACCGAGGTCCATGCTTTCCCAACACTTTAAAGAGTCAGTGAAGAAATGAAGGACCACTCCGGAATGATTGCTCCAATAAGTGAAAAAAAGGAAACTATAAGAGCTAGGGAGCACGATCACCCAAAACAGGATAACAAAGAGACCTCTATAGGTTATAAGTCAACATAATTTCTAATGGGACAACGCAAATACGACTTACCCTCTCTGTTAATTGATCCTCCTTTTCCTCACAAGCCTTTTTGTACAGCTCTGCAAATCTTCGTTCAATCTGCAACTGCTCGTCAGCCTGTTGAGCTCGGTCCACTAACTCTTGGATTCGTTTTAGCAGTAGTTCTGTGGCTGCAGAGGTGGTGACATCAGCACCACCACCGCTCGCGGAAGTAGCATCAAAATCGGAAGTGGTAGCAACCTCGGCAGAAGAGTCGGCGGTGGTGAAAGCAGTTGGAGCAGGCGGTGAAGCAGCAGCATCGCCCTCTCCAGTACTCAACCCGCTGGTGGAAGGCATTTCCACAGGCAGGGAAGCCTGACGTCGTTGGAGCGGAGCGCCGGATGACTGACCAACACTAGCAGTCAGGCGATCCGCCATATCGGTGGCACGCTTCGCGAGCAGATCAACCGCCTTGGCTTTTTGAGCCTCGGCACTTTGCCTCGCTTTGCGCTCAGATTCAGCCATAGCCTAGATGATCAGGGAGGGTTCGAAAGTCAATCAAACGAAGTTGGATCGGCTCAATGAGTCTGGGAAGTCAATTGCTAACTGACAAACTTGGCATAATAGTAAATTTTATTACACTATGGCCAAATAATTGCCAGCAAAGGAGGAATGGGAGAAAGAAATAAAAGTAAACCGTCTATGAAGGAATTGCCTGCAGCATTACTGAAATAGAGGAATATGATGCCTTCCCAGGCAAACCGTTTGACAAGATTCAGGGGGAAAAAGTATGGTTCGCAGCGCTACGATGGATGGAAAAGCATTGCATGAACACCATTTCATCCTCATTTGCCACATTTTCCTAACTGATAATTTACTAAGTAATAACTATCACCTTTTTTGGCATCATACAACTGCGTGATCACATGCGTGGTAGATTGGAAAGGTTGGGAGAAAACGCTCAGTGATGGATACGAAAGTACCTAGGGATGGGTTTTTCTTACCTTCAAGAGATAAAAGGAGAATGCTAACCAGTAGTCAATCAGTCTTTATGCAGTTACAATAGTGACTATCTTCAGGCCTTTGTGTCTTAACTCCGGCTTCAACACGGAATGGGAGGGAAGAAGGAGGGGAAAAAAACTTTAGGCACTACGTTTTCCCCACTTAATTGAAAAGACTTTATGGCTCCAGGGTGCAGACGGCAAGACGGTTAGTCATCGACGCTATTGCGTGCGTCTGCAAGGATGAGTCCTCGAGCTATTTATTTAGACACATAAGTAAGGCAAAGCAAATAATAGCCTTATAGGCAGTAGATGAGGTCTGAGTAAAGCCTGCACTTCTCTACGCAGCACTGCGATGCATCCACATACCCTGAGGTGAGGTGAGTTTCCACAACCAAACTCCACGCCAAGGTGGACTTGAAAGAGCGCCAAAAATAAGTCAATTAAGCACTACTATGAGAAGGGAACAAACAAGAGAGGAAGGCAGAACCAGAAACCAGTGTCTGTTAGGTTGGTAAACCAGTTTTCACGAGAGTTTACCCATCTCAGACTAATGCAATTACCATGGAGAGTCGAAAGTGAGAAGATGAAATAGAAGAGATGCAAACATTTGACAGAAGGTGAGCTTTTTGAGTATCTGTAATGTCTATGCACAATAATTCTACATTCTACTTCCCTAGTCGATTGCACATTTTTGGGTGCCACAATGCAACAGTCAAAACAGCAAACTGATTATGCATGCAGATAGAGACGAGTACACACACACACACACAATCAGCTCGTCGGTGTTCCAGTTACCAGCATGTGGAAGGCGCTTCTTCCCATTACCATTAAGACAGAAGCATTACGATCACACACACACACAATTCGGAGTTTTGTTTAAACCAACGGATGAGGGAAAAATGTGGTGCGCCTACTTCTAGTGGACAAGGTGGAACAACAACTAATCACACCGGTGTGGAGATGCCGGATAACCGGACCGTGGAGAAAGGTCATGCAAAGCAGGGGATCAGTAGCGTCTTCTGCAACAGAAAAGCTTGTAGTACCCGCGATGCGATAACAACACACGGTTTTTAAATGTCAAATTTGCAGTACTGCCCTAGTACGTTGTTATTGTGAATTGCATTTCAAGAGACGATAACAAGATGAAAGACCTCTGCAACCGGTTTTTATACATTTTTAAGGCAGAAAATTGCTAACAGAAAATAAGGAAGCATAAGAAGGCAACTGTAGACATCAAGTTTCAAGACATCGGTGCCGGTGAAATCGTTATTTCTCGATAGCAAGAAGACGTATCCGCATCATGAGCTCTGGATTTGAAATTTGACCAACACACAGGTCAGGTTGATGGAAAGAGGAACTCACTTTAAGCTTTGATACCTCGGTCTCCATCTGATGCATTGCAGAGGCATGCTCCAATTTGAGTACCTCAATACGGCGCTCAGCGTCACTGAGACTTTCAACAAACCGCGCCTCTGAGCTGGCTAATTGTAGCTCCGCTTGGGCCAGTGCCTCCTCTAAAATAAAGGGAAGGTTGATTGTTGAATGACTCACTGTTTTTTTAACTATTTCCTTTTTAATGCTTCCTGGTAGCGCCAGGTCTCAGAACAATAATTTCTCCAGGTTATGCTTTTATAGTAGAGCTTTGGCGGATATTATGCTCTAAGGTACTCGAGAACCGCGCTAATGACACCATGGTAGGATTTTGTTGGCATCTTTTATTGTCTGCGAAGAATATGATCATTATAAAAAGGCGTGTATTGTGAATGATTGGCAGACATAAATTGGTAGACATCTGGCATAACTTTAATATTTACATCAATGCCATTTGGGGTTGAACAAACCGATGCGTAAATTTCACAGTCAATAAACTGCAAGAGTAATCAAAATTCAACAATTTACAGATCCTGCCGCAATGAAAGTAAAAGTCAGTCTGACTTTGCCTGAATTGAATCTGTACTTACTCCGTAAGCAGTTCTCAATAGCTAAATAGTTTGACACCTTGTTACGGTGCCTTGCCGTAACAAGTCTGTTCGGTTCATGTGGACACGCATAGGGCCTTGGACCTGCAACACTAGTGGTAAAACCTCCGATCCACTCATAAACGCTGGTCTGGGAGAGACATTTATCCCCAAATATGACAAAATTTTATTCTTTTTCGGCAAAAAAATACACGCATGAGGTTCGCGACCATCTCCAACCACTAATGGTAGCCCAACAGCCAAACAGAACCTGTCACGCAAAACAGTGCTACTCATTCCACCTTTATTTTCGAACTCAAGATTGTTCTCTTGTCAGAACCTATGGCACCGATTTTAACTTAGCCAATCCGTCTGATAAAGAATACATGTCACGTATTTGTGACGCCAGGCTCAAGTAAGGAAATCGCGGCGTCACCTCTATAGAACGTGACAACAGATATATTTATGAAGTTGCACATAGAATCTCTAACCCAATTCATGGATCCGCTGTGCCTGTAGACCCGATTCCCGTTCATTCTTTGCCCCCTTGTCCATCCTCTGCACCTCCTCGTACGAAGAGACCTCATGGAGTAGCGATTGAGGAGGTGCTAGATAGATGCCGGACAATGGGGCCAGCTTCGGCGAGGAGAACGTGAACCCAGCAAAGCTCAGCTGACTGCCATTGAAGGTGTCACAGCCACTGTCACCATTTTGTCCAGGCTCCACCTCGTCTGCCACCACTGACGTTGCCTCCTCCAATTCTTCGTGTTCGGGTTGAAGTACATCCTCCCGAAAGTAGCTGGTATCGGTCTCCGAAGCCAAATTGGGATGAAAGGGACCCGGAGAGATAGAGCGCAAAGTCTTCCAAGTCCAATCAAAGAAGGCCTCATCACCGTGTTCATTAACTCGAGCAGGAAGACATTCAGCAGCAGGCCAGGTCGGTGCAAACCATGCGTGGTTGCGCACCTCCTCCGCTCCACCTGGTCCGCTACCTAGGCGGACCTCTTCGGGTGAGAGAAGACCTATGAAAAAAAAAGGGGTTTAAAATTTTGAAGCTGCAAAAAGGAATGCGATTATGAAAGTTCTACGCACAGCAGTGAGTGACAAGTCCCCCTCACTGGTATCGTCCAGCATTCAGGCACCGTCACAAAGGCAAATGGTGGCAGCGATTGCAGGCATGAAGCAGAGTATGATGGAAGAACGTTATTGCGAGTAAAGGAGCTAAGCCCTGCGTGTACCCTACAGAATCTTCTCGGCAGTGTGAACGCTCTCAAGACAGCAATATGCTTGCCAGTAGCGATCCTGGACAAAGTCATTTTCAATTTACAGCGTGACAATCATTCCTGTGAATATGCAGCACGTAAAATTTGTAAGGAAACAAAGTGATGGGCACAAGCGCTCATAAAGACCCACATTTTGACAGGAAAAGCCGGAGTTTTCCTGTTTGTAGCATTACGTCGGACAAAAATCTAGTTCAAGTATATCCTTTTAACACGAAATCAAAACCAATGTCCAACTAGCAGAGGCACGTGTATCCCGCACCGATGACGAAGAGAAACGTCCTGTCCTTGAGATAAGACAGTTCAATTCAATTGGTGGTTACTTTAAGGAGATGAATGGTATTTGCGTTTCTTACAAGCAAATTGTCCATTTGGTGAAGCGAAGCTGAGATTTGAGGAGGTACTGCGGCCTACAATACCAATTTAGGAACAGAAACCAGGAAAGGAGCGCTTAATTTTGCTTTCTAGACACTAATTCAACTTCATATGACCTAGAAAACGCATTAACCTCGATCCAGAACGCTGAAAATGCTGCACCCGCTATTGACTTAATACAAACAGCCCCTAAAGGACTGTTGAAGCACTCTAGGAACAATAACAAAACTAGTTTTGTGTCAGGGCAGACGATTTAAAGGACCGGGCTTCTTGGTACCTTCAAAACCGGGTCAGATGGATATGGAACTGCAAACGCGGAAGGAAAAAAGCATCCAATTCAACAGAACATGGCAGCAGAACATCGCAGCAGCTCAGGACAAGAGGAGTGCTTAGCACGGTCTTTTAAAAATATACCATTAAAAAAACCACGGAAGGATGCAATTCTGGCGGATAGTCATCGCCGTAACTACTTAAACGTACATGTCCACCTCCAACTTTCAAGGCAGCTCCACACTAGTTTAAACAGTTATACACCGGTCCATGACTTTATCTTTCGAGCATTCGTAAACTTCTAGTAAGACATTAAAAAAATGAAGGAGTTTAACCTAACAACCCCCAAATGCCTTGTATAATACTACTTAATCATTTACGTCTCAAGGAATGCTGGATAGGTTCTCTTTAGGTGTAAAGTAAGACAAAGAAGAACAACGAAAAGGCGATTCATACCATAATTTAAATTACGTCTCATGGAAGATAAAAAAAAACTCATCTTTTTCCAACCGCTTCGAAATGGAGATTATTTTCCTCTCTTTTTAGAAGCAAGAAAGCAAAAAAGCACACTTGATTAAGAATGTGCACTTTAAAAGGGATCAACGAATCAAATGTGGGCAGAGATGAACCCAAAAAGGAATTTCATTAAACCAATTAGTGTGGAAGTTGGATCATATTTGGTGTAAAATCACTTGTCAAAAGTCAGTTAAAGGAAGGTTAATGATAAGAGCTATTTTGACAGTAAATACTTCGATTGTTTGGCTGATTGAGCTCTCTAAGGGGGGAGGGGAATCTATTCCTGCTCCCAAACACAAGTAAAGGCTGTAGAAAATGTCAATTTAACAAAAGGCTTCAATTACCAACATCATGGCATTTGGCGGACATTGCATCGGCTGAAACAGTTCAGTAATGGAAAAGAAGTGATGGGATTGGTCTTTCTGCTATGACCTTTGAAAAGTATCCACTTCCTAATCGCCTTCTCTAGAGACTTTATAGTCTACCTTAGAAAACGTACGCCTTTGATGTAAAGTAAGGTCATGATAAAGTGAAGAAGAAGATATATCAGGTAACCAATAAAGTTTGTGCGATATTCGGTGTAGCTCGTTTCCACCGCCTGTGCCACACTTCTAGGGTTGTCACTGCCTCGCCCGCAGAAGGCAAAGCTTGTTTAACACCTACTGGTGAAGGTCTAGCTACTTAATGGAACTGGAAGGTGTGGAAGAACGGCAATCAGAAGTAACCAATCAGTTGGGAGAAAGTCATATTTTTGAAATACAAAAAAAGAAAGACGTTCTTAATCCCCATTTCTCTTCCCCCATTCATCCATCCACATCACCAACGCCCTTCAGATGGCATTATTAGCTTGTCATATGCAATAGAGATTATTAAGAGATAAAAGTGGAGACAAAAGTGTACATAGGTGGCTAGAACCAAGTTTGGCCATTACTCCCTGGAGATGGAACATTTCATGAGGGAGGAATTTGCAAGTATTTGTCTTGTTGAGGAAATATTACACGAGAGCCTAAACCACCCAATTGTCAACACATTTACGGACAAACGGTGATGCTGTCATTAAAGAATTTTGTTTATTTTGATGATAGGAGTCGTTTTTTAAAAAAAAATCAACAGCGATTGTACTACAAAATTCATGTGAAATCAACTAAACACGATTGTGGGAGCACAAAAGTGTTTAAAAAAGTGCCTTTTGCAAATACAAAACAAAAAAACAACAAAAACAGTTTGACTTAAGAACACGCAACAAGACATTTACTACTTCACCAGAATGTCACACAACATCGACCAGTCGCTAGGCGCTGGTGGCAATCTACCACCTAGCAGCGATGATCGGACAAAGAGGTAGTATTGCCATCTAAAAGGCCTACATCCTCTCCATCACCTTTTACTTAAAATATGTAGGGATATTAACATTTTTTTAGGGCACAGATGACCTCTTGGTATTCAAAGGTGTAACATCGCCACAAAAACACACATTTGATTTTGAAGAGTAAAACAAGGTATGCAAACCAAATTACTAACAATTCATGAGATGTGTAATAGCAGCAATAGCTCTTCAGTAGGTAGGTACGTACGCTTAATAAAATCCAGACAGGACGGAGTGATGGCAATCTCCTTGGGTAAATGGAGGCTGGTTGTGTGACTCATAATTTTAGAGTAGGTTGTTACCAGATCGTCGGAGTAGAATGGCGTCTCACCGCAAATCATCTCGTAGACGAGGATACCCAGGGCCCACCAATCCACTGCGAAACCGTACTCACCGCCTCCTGAACTCTATAGAACGGGAAAAGGAATGCCTTGATATTAAGTAGTAACTAAACGACACCCAAGTTGGCTTGTACGGTTTACAATTCTGACGATAAATTGTAGTGATTTAATATATGGTTTAACCGTGTGCAAGAACTTCAGTCTTTGCAGATTGTGCTTCCACTCTGCGGCATAGCCTTCACTTTATCACCACTTCATAGCACTATAAAATCACTTAAAGAAAGGCGTACCGCGTTTGGGAGGCATACACCACCATTGACACTTTAATTAGATATTAACATGTGAAAAAATCCCTTCACTAACACTTAACGCAGGTGATGAAGCAATTTTTATATCAATTGGTAGGAGAGGGAGGTGGAACCTACTAAGCATGTAGATAACCTTTCCACCATCTACCCAAATTTTGATAAAAAGGATCTTTGCACCACCTGAGAGTAGAGTACTTCAGGGCTAATGTAATCCGGAGTTCCTACGGCACTTTCACAGCGAACTCGATGTGTATGAGGATCGACCCGAACACAGGTGCCAAAGTCGGCCAGCTTGAGGTGGCCACTCATGTCAAGTAGCATGTTGTCCGGTTTGATGTCGCGATGGATGAAACCCATGGCGTGCAGATCGCTTAGCGCCTGGGTTATCTCCGCGGCGTAAAAGCGGCAGACCGTCTCGGAGATTAGCTCTGCTTCGTCCATCCAACAGACCAAGGTTCCACCGGGCACGTACTCCATCACCATATAGAGGGAGCGTACGTCCTAAAATGGATGTTTTACGAGACATTTGAAACACATAATGACTATGATAATAGGCACCAAGAAGGCACAAACCGACTCGTAGATGTTTTGGAGCAAGCATGTGTCTTGATAGGAAGACTTGCATTTTTTTCGCCTCCACATTTACGGAAAAAGCTGCTATTGTAAGGAGATCGAAAGTCATACAGATGCATACTCCAAGACTAAGATGACAAGTAGTAGGCACAAATGCTTTGGCAATTTTAAAGTGGTGTAATGATTTGATGAGAATAAGTAGTGAGAAGACCCGTTTGACATTTAACAGCTTTTTCCTTGCGAGTTGGAATACAAGATTTTATTTTAAGAATGTATAAGAAGTGAAAATCCTTTAGACGTAGTTAAGGACTACGAGAGGATGAGATCTACCTGGATGCTTTCGTCATTTTTGCTTTCAAAATGCCAAAACTGTTGTGACAAAATTAACAAGCAGAGAGAGGAAGTTTTCCTTATTTTCGCGGATGTATGTTTTGAGATCGAAAGTGTATAAAAGGTTGCCGTAACAAAAAAGCGCGTATATAAGAAGCAATAGCCTAATAAATTCTAGCACAGAGCGGACCTAACTGGATCACAGAAAAATAAGTCTTTAGTAGTCTAAACACGTGTGACCAAAGATAAAACTAGCAACGAATTAAAAAGAAGCGACAGGTGTAAATACGGATTTCTTGTATTCTGTTAAAGCAATAGACACTTGATGCAAAAGCAATCCCATACACATGGAGCAAAAACCCTGTAGATGAGGTAATAAACACAGATAAAAAACACCTTAATCCATAGAAATGTAAAAATTTGGGCTAGGACTGCAATCTTTTCCTTAAAAGTATGCAACGTACAAAAGGCGGATGTGTTAGGGTTGTATGTCTAAGGGCTATGACGTAGAGAAGATGTAAATAACTCAAGAGAAAGTTAAAGCTATTAACTCTTAGGATTGGGCAAAAAGTCAACTGTTATAAAGACGGTGAGAATGAAGAGAAAGATAATGCGTTACAGCTAGTTGCTCTATGAATGATGACAAATTTGTGATCGACCAGACACGATGCCGTGAGGTTACATTACTTGCATACTCGTAAAGTACCATTGTCATCGCTTTCAGAAACATGGCAAGGGTTATAACTGTAAAGGCGAAAAGGAGCCACAGTTGACTCATAGAAATTAAAAATTTGAATTCCATAATCAAACAATAAACTGTTAATGCAAGCGTATGCATCAATATGTGGCAGATGTGTTTTAGTATCGTGACAGTAGGCATCGAGAAAATTCCATAGTTTCAGAAACCCAAACAGACAGCTCTTGATACAGCAAAGACATGGCTTTGAAATGATTAAGTACCGCATCCCGAGCTCTAATTCAATTGCGAGGTACGATTTACCACCCACTGAATTTGAGAATAAAAGTACTTTTGTGCTAATAATTTGTGTGGTTGCCTAAAACGAGAGTGCATATTATAGGTCCCAGAAGGGCTTGTCAGTAACATACGAAAACATTAAAGAAGAGTTATTTTGGCGCCATACACAGTCATTAGATATTTCGAACTATCAAAATAATGCAGTAACAAATGCATTAACAAATGGTAGTTCAAGCTTTAAGGTTATGACTTTGACGATAAACCTAAAACGGCAATATAAAAAATACACTAAGTCGAAACAAGACATAAACTGTCCGTGAAAGCAGCACGGAAAAACCACAAGCTACCCCCCATTGCATGGTGAAAAAAACCATTGAAACGAAAAATTACTTGGAAGGAGTAGAAGAGGCGGACGATCCAGGGAGACACACTTTGTGCCATTATTTCCCGTTCGGCCCAAAAGTCAGCTTGCTGACTCAGCATCTTGGATTTGTCAAGCGTTTTCATTGCGCAAACTCGACCAGTTGCATTTTCCCGAACAAGATCAACACGACCATATGCACCGCGACCAAGTGTAGCGAGAAAGGTGAAGTCATGTCGTTGTCGACGCAGCCCTAGCAACTGCCTTACTGATTCAGCGAACCTGAACCGAAATAGAGAACCAAGATCTTATAAATGCCTAAAATGTTCAAGTGGCTGAAAGAAACAAATTAACAGTAAACCAGGTAGCCGACAATTACAAGGAAATAAGCAAGGGAAGCGTAATTAACTGAACGAGTTTTCTAGTTGTGCCCAAAGGGCAAATAAAATCCCCAAAGCAAGCAAAGCATAAGAAATCGGTGAAAGGAATACACCAAAATTAGGGAACATGCCTCTCGGAAAATGCCAGTATTTGAGTGTCCTGCTTATCTCTGGGGGCCCGTTGGCTGTCTAATGCAACGGAAATGAAAACATCCAAAATCCTTTCTATATTTAAGTCTGAAAAGGGATCAGCAAGAGTATTCTCCAAGGATATTAGACGTTCCTTTATATCAACCAGACTGTTTCTTGAGGGTTGCATATCTGTACAGTTTAACGAAGTACATACATATTCGTATTCCCGCTAGAAACCATCCGACTTTCGATTGGTTTGAATATAAAGTCAAAAGTGCGCCTTTCTTCCTGTCCTTCCAGTTGGTGGTGGAGAATAACAAACAGCGAAAATAATCTAAATAAATAAACAATCTTTCTCGGCAAAATACTTATGTTAATTTAAAATAAAACTGTTTGCCCGCGTCAATTTTGGCCTAACTGCACAAAATAGCACATTCTGAGGTGGCTTCTCTGGACTTGGGTTTATAAGAATATATCATAGAATAAGTTGATTTATGGACATTACCAAAAATAAAAAACTTTTTAACTTTGCAAAATTCTTTTTAGGCAGCAAAAACTCTTAATATTAGGTTACTGGCATGGTCTGCAGTTTATGGCGCTGAGTAGAAGTATAAACGACGGTGACTCAAGTAGCCGCATAAAGTAATACAGTGTTAGAGTACTATCAACCACTACATCATGGCTAGCTAGCTAAATCTTGTAATACAGTAAATACTTAACTCCCGGCCCTAGTGACTGGGACAATTGGGTGCCTGTAATTACGCTTTTGCTGGATATGTTGGCCTCTGATTCATACAGGTAGCTTCGATTCCAACTTGATGTCTGATATATATTATGTAGCGTTTTGAGACTTTCTGAAGACAAAAGAAGACAAAACACTTAAGCAGAATATATATTCAGTGCAGAGAAGGTGTCTGGTCTATTGGCATGGCCCAAAAGGCCAGCCCACCCAGCGAGGTACAAGGGGGCTAATTCAAAGTACAAAAGTGGCGCCCCACCAGCACCGAGGGATAAGCCACTATCGTATTACAATTAGCTAGGGAGTTATCTCTTTTTCCTCTTCAAAGAAGTCCCGATCCGCTGCGCTGGTGGCAGTGGAAATTAAGACCGATCTTAAAGGCTGTCTACCGGATTTATATTGCTGAGTGAAAAACGTTACTTGGGCAGAAGAAATGCATACCTTTTGTGTGAGGGAATCAGTTGCGACCCATAGCAGAAGGACTGAAATTGACATCTGCCTTCTTCTACTACTTAAATTCCTCGATCTGCGGGAATGCTAGTAACGAAGTTCCACTACGGAGCTGCTAGCTGTACCATTTTAGAGACATCATCTAAACAAACTGGCAATAACTCCTTTACTTCCCTGATTAATATGTCTATGTATTTCTAAAGTGAAAACAAAGTAGAAAGGAGAACAGACACAAAACCTAACCCTCACCATTTTGTTAAATCGCGACCTTTGCTATTTGAACCTGTCTTAAGATCAGTGTTGCTAGGACTAGAGGTAGACATGCGCAAATTTAGGTTTATTGCAGACAAAACTTTTGATCCAGTAGAA
The DNA here is from genome assembly GCF_000524195.1 of Echinococcus granulosus. Lineage (NCBI taxonomy): Eukaryota > Metazoa > Platyhelminthes > Cestoda > Cyclophyllidea > Taeniidae > Echinococcus > Echinococcus granulosus. The sequence continues at coordinate 139,769 of NW_020170452.1, read as the reverse complement.
TCACCAAAAGGGATCAGTAATGTTGCTGTCAGGTATACCATAGTTGCATGGAAATTCGACGGCTAGCCAGGTTGACTCGTGGGTGTTTTCCATAGGGTACAAACTGCGTTGTTACGACTGATACAGACAGTTGATCAAGGTAAGTATTGGAGATGATGCTTAAAAGAGTAGAGCTGCTGTGCAATACTTTTTATGGTTATTTTACTCTCGGTTTTGTTATGGGGGCCAATGTGGGTCTCGACAGTTGTGTCTTCGGCCGGTTAATTGACCTGTGGGGCATGATAGTAAGCACATACCCCCTGTATGCCAAATTAATCTAATCTGTTTGAGTATTAGGCCTTATCGTATAATAAAAAGGTTGTATTTCCCCTGATTTTGGTGAGGAGCCACTTTGGACTTGGCCATTGTACCACGCCGGGTGGGTTGCCTCCGGGCCATGCCACTAGCCCTAATACAATTTCTAGGACAAAAATATATATATTCTGCTTAAGTACAGTGTCTCATTTCGTCTCCAGGGCAGTCTCGGGACGCTACAGTTGCATCGTCAGAGGGGTCCTAGGTCGCTGCAGAGTGAAATGCAACTTCTTTAACACCTAATTTGTATCGATGTTAAAAATGCAGCCTAATATTAAGTGCCCCGAGTTGATATCATTTAACACAAAAAGCTAAAGCTATTTCAGGTTTTAGGCTCTGCTTTTGTTTTCTAAGGTTATTTTAGTTTAAATGATTCATCGTGATAATTCACTGAACACGCACACAAGTTATAAACCACAAATCATGATGCTTAGAAACTAGTTAACTGCAAGCTTATTTAGATGTGAACAATTGTAATAAAGGATCTTTGAATTACAACTTATCATTGATTCGACGCATGTCTGGTTGACAAAACACTAGAGTAGCAATACGACATTCAGCGCGCATTATTCCGATTCTCTTCTAAACCTGAAATAAGCTAAATTATCAGGCATTTAAGTGTGACACTTGTAGCGTCTCGGGACTCCCTGAAGACGAAAGAAGACACAATACTCGGGCAGAATACATATTCATCGCAGAGAAGGTGTCTGGCTATTGGCATGGCCCAAAAGGCCAGCCCACCCAGCGAGGCACAAGGGGGCTAATTCGAAGTACAAAAGAGGCGCCTCACCAGAACCGAGGGATAAACCACTATCGTATTACACACTAATGTACAAAAAATTTAGATTTTTATGCGTGTGGTCAAAAACAATGTTGCAGAATGAAAATACAAACCCTCCAGATGGCAGTATCAGCTTTGCTAAACACAAGAAAGCAGGGTACATATGAGCTTAGGGATTAGAAGTCACAGTCAATTCGTGGAAGGAATGCTGGTTTTGATTCAGCAATCAACGTTATCATGCCTACAATCCTCTTCTTTCTGGAAGTACCAATGTCTTAACAAATGAGCGCATGAAGTCAGGGAGTTTTACTTGGGAAAAGATAAGCAAAATTGCAAGCAATACGTGATTGTTACATAAAGCGGTTTGTTTTTGTTTTGGTTGCATAATGCATCCATTTACCTAATTAGGCCAACAAAAAATGATAAAATGTCTCACCAAATGGTAAGCAGAAGGGCTGAACATCATGTTTAGCAACATGTAAAGCAGTAATTGCTATCTGACGTATGGAAGACTAAAGTGTTGTGCATAACTGCAAAAGGAACTGTCATCGTTATTATTCATACGTTTTAGTTATCATATAAATTGCTGCGCGTTATAAAACCGCTACGTTGTGGCTGAGTTCCTACAAAGTACGCTATCAAATTGCTGGACTGACATTGCTTACTTGAGGTAGCTGTATTTATAGTCGAATTAAGCTTTGTCTTTTTCTTAGTTATGCGTCAATAGAGCCCTCTTGTTACATATTTTGGGATACTACCCTTGCTTAACATTTTATCGTTTTTCTTTTTCTTGGCATGATATTCTTTGGGTCGTCAACCCCCTATTTTACTATTTCACTAGCACCTAAAATTATATCTGTGGTGCAGTGTTCCCTGTGAAGTAACGAATCTGATCTCCTTGAAGTACTCATTGTTCTGTAAAAAAATACCGGGCTTATTACGATTAAGAACAAACCGTTTTATTACACTCCTGAGTGTTACTTTTTTAGAGAAATGAAGAGACTGGATGAGTCAGAACTATCAAAGCCACCATCTAAGGTCTTAGAAGTTATCTGCAAACTTGGAAAGGGTTCTTATGGCAGTGTCTTCAAGGCCAAGCACAAAGCTTCGGGAACCGTTGTTGCTGTGAAAAAGGTAAACCAACACCTCACTTCAGCTTTGGGCGGGTTCTGTATCGCAAGCTTTAAGTGCTTCTTTAACTGTAGGGTAAATCCCTCCATATTTGACCAGATTTTCATGGCGCAATGGGAAATAGCCAACTTTTACAACCCATGAAGTAGAAGGCAATGTCTTCTCAACTGTGCGATGCATAAGGCAATGCTTACTTTTCGTAATAACTTCATTTGAACAAAGCAACTTCTTGAATTACGACCATATCCTAAAATTCCCCATTTTTTTCTTTCAGACTCCCATGAGGTTTGTTGGTGAATGTGGCTTCATTCTAAATTGGTTCACTTTGAGGCATTTAAGCTTGGCGCTTGTTTTCTAGACTCCGTCATTTTTAAAAAAAACTAACTCGCAGATTCCAATTTTGACATGGAGTGTGAGATGTATGAGCTTAATTATTTTGAAATTTTTCCAAACAGGGTTTAAGGTGGAGTTTTGCCATTAAAAAGCTTATTTTTGTGACATTTAATTCCCACTAAGGGGTGCGAAATTGACTTTTAAGTGCTAAATCTTTAGTAGGGTACTTGTGGGGTTCCAGTTATGCCATTTTCGATGCCTCGCGGTTAACCATGATGCTAGTTTGTTGTTCACTTTTTAAAACTTTTTTTATTTAAAATTAGTTTAAAGGGTGGATGGAGTGGGTGTTGGTTTAGGTAAATCCAATCAGGTATCTCCAAACCACACAAATCCTGTAATTCTTTCTAGGTTCCCGTAGATAGTGATCTCTCTGAAATTGTAAAGGAAATATCTATCATGCAACAATGTGACAGTCCCTACATCGTCAAATGCTTCGGCAGCCTCTTCGATAATCAGGATCTCTGGATTTGCATGGAGTACTGCGGTGCTGGTTCTGTTGCCGACATTATGCGTCTGCGCAATCAAACCCTCACAGAGGAGGAAATCGGAACCATTCTAAAATACAGTCTCCTTGGACTGGATTACCTTCATCAGGTGCGCTCGTTTTTCTTCCTAAAGCAAAAGTCTTATTCATTCCCCTCTTAAATTGGCTAATAGGGATTTTAGTTTTTCACCGCTTCGTCTGCTTAGTTCAATTAGTCTAGTGCGTCAGTGACATATATAAGCACAACGATTTATTTGCATATGCAGTCCGAAACGGTGGGGAGGGAAATTCTTTCCCGACACTGGAACAAATGCTGCTTTGCCTTGCAGTAGGTGCCTTCTTCAATGGATCGGAAAAGTGACACTCAACCGGCTCATATGAATCTCCATATACTATTTATTTTGATCTTTGGTCATCTATGCTATGCAGCAGAGTTTCCGTGGCACAGTTTGCTCATAAATGCGACCTCCCAAATTTTCCATGGCTTAAAATCTTGACTGTCACAATCCGATCAGTAGACAATAGCCATATATGACAAGAATAAAGGAATTTTCGCATTAAAAAGTCAAAAACTTACAAATTATCTATCAAAGTAGAATTCTGTACTACATAAGTTCTTTTTTTTCATTTTTGTTGCTTAGGCCGATTCGTACTATGAAGGAGCTATGACGTCTAGTTGAATTTGTGTGTATGCCTTCTTATGTAGATGCGTAAAATCCACCGAGACATAAAGGCGGGCAATATATTGCTCACCAGTTCGGGAATGGCCAAGTTGGCGGATTTCGGAGTGGCCGGACAACTGGTGGACACTTTGGCCAAGCGCAATACAGTCATTGGAACTCCCTTTTGGATGGCTCCTGAGGTGATTTCATGCATTCCTGTGCCTCCTGTGGTGTAATTCATGTTGTCAAACACTTAGTAATGGGCAGGTGGAAAGGTGTCACTGATACACTCCAAGGCGCGACATGGAATCGTGTATTTGGTTGAAGTGGCTTTTCCTATGCATCTGTCTCCGTCGCCTTCACAGTAGATTCTTCCCTCCTGTGTCGTATTTAACCGGTAAAATGAGCATTTCTGCTGGTTTGAAATGATTTATCTACAGCTACTCAACCGTATGTCGCACCTTAGTCAGGAAAGATCCGCAGAAGGTCTAATTTTTTTAGGATACATCATCCTCCGGAACTTGTTTGTGGTTTGGTCGTGAAGGCAAAGCTTTACCAGAAAAGCCGGATTTTTTGCGCACATGATGACTACCTAGCCATTCTCTACGTAGGTCATCCAAGAGGTGGGCTACAACTGTTCTGCAGACATCTGGTCACTGGGCATAACAGCAATAGAGATGGGAGATGGAAAACCACCTCTAGGAGACGAACATCCTATGCGAGCGCTCTTTATGATCCCCAGTCAGCCCTCGCCACGGCTGCGAGACGAGAAGGCTTGGTCTGTGGATTTCGTGGCCTTCGTCAACTCCTGTCTGGCTCGTGCGCCTGAAGCGCGGCCCTCGGCTGCTGCTCTCTTGCAAACAAGCTTTATTCGTGGTGCAAAATCCTGCTCCATTCTTCTGTGCGTTCATTCTCTTTCAACGAAATGCAGATGGGCTAAACACTAGTTTTTTGATTGCCTGGCTTCGCTTCTTTAATCATCCTGCATTGATTAGTAATTGAGTAGCACAAACTCTCCAGATACGCTGCATGTATGTATATGCAGTAATTCAGACGTAGATTTGCTTATTTGGCCTCCTATAACTTCTCGTATATCCAATCACTGCTATTTTTTGTAATCAAGTTCTTTGTGTCCCACCAGACCGCTAATTGAGGAGTCCAACCGTCTGCGTGAAAAGCGTCTCAACGACTCAAAAGCAGCAGCAGCGTCAACTACGTCCCCCCAAACGCCGTTTGCAAAAGCCTCCGCCAAGGCCAGAGCGAGGCCGCAAGAAGTGATTGACATTGTCGAGGAGGAGACGAGCAACTCGGGCACTATGATTCAGCGCTCTGGCTCCTCCAGCATGATTGTTAAGGGCGAAGGGGTAGGGTGCGTCCTATTGCCTTCATTACCTTCGCCATACTCAGTTGTTGAAGTGTCTTTATGGCAACCGGATTGTTTATGCACATGGGAGGTTTTACATCCCCCTATTTCCACTGATTGAATGGGTAGGGCGACAGGCGATGCGAGTGGAACCCTCATCTTCCTTAATCGAAGCGATAGAGGTGGAACTTTGGGTCAAGATGGCGCAACCACGATGGTTATTAACGAGGATTTCGGTGCGGAAGACGACACCGAGTGCTCGGTGGTTATCCACGCAGGTGATTCGATGGTGGAGAAGGACCCTGGGGCCGAAAACGCGGGTACGCTGACTCAAAATTTCGCCCGCCAATTGGCTATTGGCAATAGGTGCAAAGAGAGGTGAGCTGCATTTCCACACTTTCCTGTGTTTGTGTTCCTTGAGATTGGAGGACTGATGTCGAATTTCATTGACATGCATGTAATCGAGCATAATGTGCTGCGGTAATGCTGAAGTTAGCATCAGGTCGTGGAGCAATTAGCAGCGTGGAACAGTCATGAACGACCTTAAGAAGGCAGTCTGTTCGTTTATATTTATCGCCTCTCCACCTAGCGAAAATGTGGCTGCTGCGGTGGCTGCAGCACAACGAGCCTGTGGCGCGATTCCATCACCCACTTCTCCCCCTTCCGCTTCTGAATCTGACTCCTGCTCCTCCTCGCCTTCCCACCATCATCACCATCACCATCTCCTGCTCCCACACACCAGCGGTCAACGTCCTTTTGCCCCGTTCTCTCGCGCTTTTCATGAGAGTGGTGCTCTTCTACAACAACAGCAACAACAGGGCATGTCGCTCTTCGATGGAGGGGGTGGAGTGCCTGCGCCAGGTCACACAAACGCTCTTGCATTGGCTAATGAGCCTGGTGGGCTTTCAAAACTGTCCTACTCAGAGTTGGAGCAGCTGTTGGTAAATTTGGGGCGGGATTTGGAAACTGAGCTGCGGAACCTGGCCATTCGCTATCGTCATAAGAGGCAACCGCTGTTGGACGCGATCGCGGAGAAGACAGCTGCGCTGGCGCCATAATTTCGTTGACCCCAACTCGCTACTATTAAATTATTCCGTCTCTCAATCTCTCATCATGTCCTTCTGAGTCAATCTTATGCTTCTGCCAAATAATTACGAGTGGCATTTGTTTTGTACACTTCCGTTGTGCCCTTGTGGTTGAGGTCGCTCGCGTAGGGGTAGTGTGATTTTGCGTTTGCGTTTGACACTGTCGCAGTGGGAGAAAGGCAGGTCAGCTGGGATTACACAATGACTTCAGCTGAGGCTAGGGCAATTACGTCAGTACGACGGATGTGGTAAAAGGCAGCAAAAACCAAGCTACGATTGTGGGTTTAAGCGTACTTCTGGTGCACATTTGAAAGGGCGTATTGTGTGGCGCTTAATTTTGCTTGGATGTGTAAAAGCGGGTAGAATCGAAGTAAGGGGAATGACGCTTGCACCATACACAGACGCATGGTCGTGGGAGATCATGACGTTGCAGACACTAATCACGTCGCGGACTATTTGGAATGATACACTTTCAGCGCTGAAAAGGATGTAAAAATGTATCAGTGAGAAATTAAAACGAATGTATACGTTAATTTGCTTACTGCTTAGGCAAATCTGCGAAATGGCACCAAATTTCTATCATTCCTGCGTCGAAAAGTTTTCAAAAACATGTGCATAAATTAGGCGCTAATTTTATCGATAGAGTAGTTCACTTGGTAGCAAATCAGGCGAGCAATTTTAAAATATTCATGATGTTACTAAGCATTTATCTTAGTTTATTACCCAATCTTGCAGTTGTTTTAATTCATCGGTGTGACCGAATTGACGCCGCACACACCGGGCCGCAGCAGCCATGGTCGCGGGTTTGCTTAGCCTTGTGGGTGGTGATGCGTCCTATGCTTTTGAGGCCCCATCTTCTCGATACATTGTTTTCAATCCCGTTGAGCTTCTGTTCAATAGCTTGAAGAAATGTGGAGCACTCGGTAACGTCGGTGCATGTGGTGTGGACCCAATACGCGCAAGGGTCCTCTTTGAAGGCATCCTAAGTGATGTTCTCAGATACGGTCTTAAACCTCTTCCCATTCTCCCTGGAATACCAAGTACGGCTGTAAGTTCTGCCTCTTTTGCATTAGGATTTAGGGCTTGGGTCTCAAATCTGTTGCAAGTCGTTGTTTTAAAATGAAAAAGCATTACAGAAAAGTTGATTTCGATGTTGTGGCCGCGAAGTACCGTCAGTTTGGAGATTTTTTCCCTTGCTCGCGTCAATTCGTAACAAAATGTCTTCGAGACATGGATTTGCACTGTGTGCAATCGAGATATGATTCTATACCCGTATGCCTGGGAATTGCTTATTGTCTTGACTGTCCAGTTGCGAGCATGTCATCGCAATACTACGTCATGTCACGCCCTACCATTCTACCTGAGGAGCTTCGACCACTTGCTATAAACGAGTTGAAGATTGTCGATCTTAATACAGATTTCTACTGTGTGGATGACGAGGGAGGTAAGGCTGTCCTCAAACTGAAAGTGTTTCATCCTGAAATGTCTGCACTGCGGAGAGTGCCAGCAACGTCACGACCTCTTCTTGCGCTTCTAATGAATTCGACTCTGCTTCCCAAACTTCCAGCTGCGGTCCAAGTCGAGACGGTGGAATCAGAGTCGTATACTTCTGCAAAACTACGAGCGGTGATTAAGTGGGTCGAGGAAACCAATCCAATTCACGTTCTTCGGGCGATAATGGAGTCAGTCACTGACCCTAAGTGCATGGACTATATTTCAGGCAACATATTGGTGTACCTCAAAGAATTTTGTCCTGACTTTGCGGAGGCCTCTAACGTCCTTAAGGTATTTGATTTGGGACGGCACGTTCCGGCAGTGAAAGCACCGATGCAGAGTGTTAAGGAAGAGGAGGAGGAACAAAGGCAAAGGTCTTCTTCACCCATGTTTTTCTTCCAAACGGCAGCTAAAATGTTGAAGGGCTCTGCGTCACCGGATCGTCCCGTTGACTTTCTTTATCGTTGGCCTGCTGCGATAGCTCATTTATACCGTTCTAATATGTTGGAAAAAGTATTTATTGTCGCACTTTACTGTAAATTTGGTGTTGTTTTAAGTTATACTAGCGAGTACCTCGTTGAATTGCCCTGTGTTTATGGGCCGAGCAGAATCCTACGCTATGCGCACTACTGCCTGATAAGAGGAGTGGAAGAAGCAAATGGCCTTGCCTCCAAACTGGTGGGACTACGCCCCCATGCGAAGGAAATATGTTACGAGGGTAACTTTTGTTACAAGACCTACATGATGAAGGTGAGGTCCATGCACTTGCCGCGTAACTGCTCGGTGGACGACTTCATCCACGCCTTCATTGGGCTAGATTGCAGACTAGACGTGCCCGAGTGGAGCGTCGCCTTGGTGCTCTCCTGTGTTTTGTGGCATCAGCAAAAGGTGGAGCATCGGAACTGTGATGTTGCTGAGTGTGCGTTGGTATTGTCGGTGCTAGTGTTGGCAGTGGCAACGCATTTTAATATGGAGTGTGGTGTGTCGGCTGTGGCGGACCACTACGATGCCTTGAAATCGTTGGTTGTGACGAAAATGGAGGAGAGTGGTGCATGTGCGAGTCCGGCGGTGGAGAAGGAGTTGATTCACAGCGTGTTGGAGTTGATGGTGGTGTATGACCACTATGTGTCCCTGTGTCGACTTCTTACTGCACTGCAGGAGGACAGTGGGATACCCGACTTCTCATCTGCCGCTTACAATCGTTATCCACCAAACTATGCGGTGTTTCCTTCGCTAGCCTTAGTGGTGCACATGGCTGCTCATCTGAGGTGTGAGGATACGCCGTCTGCTGTGGCCACGCGACTGTGGGTGGTGAATGCATTCCTGCGTGCCACCAACGATGCTAACGATGTGGCGAGATTGAAGAACGCTGTGACCGTGTTTTCCACTCTGGTAAAATTTATGTCACAGGTGAAGTTGAATTTGACCGCACCAAAGGTGGTTGTGGCTGATCCACCGTCTTACTTTTTGCCCACGAAGGAACGGTTGCTGCTAAAGCGTTTTTCTCACCCACGAGGTAATGCATTCCCGTTCAGGCCAAGTGGCAATAACAAGGGTAGACTACCGCAAACGCGCAACGCTTTGACAATGAATGGAGGAAGCTACGCCAGCCGATTGACTGAACGGATCGAGAGGATGAGATTGAATTCATAGTTTTTATCTCCTTTTGTACTTCCCCAGATTTCTATACTTAACTATTTGAGTGATTGACAAGATATCACGGAAGTATTTGTTCAGTGCCTTGCTTATCCCTTGACTTGTTACAGTTGGGCAGGGAGATGCGTCACTAGGTTATTTGGGAGCGGTGTCCGTGCTGGGGATTGTTCGTGAAAATTGATTTTCGGATAGGAGGTATGAGGTTCCCTTCCCTTCAATCCGACCCTCTCGGGCGAAGTTACACTAAAGATGCTTAAATGCGGGCTCGGGTCACCTGGTTTACAGATTTTTGCTGAGTGGGATTAGGTTTAGTGATGTAATCGCAAGACAGTCCAGTCTTCACCTCCAGAACAGCGTTGCAGTTGTGGTGAGAAGTTTTCGTTACCTACTCGGGCGCATCTAACGGTGGAGAATTTGACTGTGTGCGATCACTCTTTGACAAGGTGCGATTCCGTTCGACCGTCCGCCAATTTCTCAGTTTTCCAATGCGTGCGGAAAAGCAGCTGCACCCTCGATCAGCACTGAGTAAGGCAGTGGGAATTCATGCAGACAAAGCCTCGTGTACGCAGAAACCGTTCGACTCCCTTAATTACCGTTCTACATTCACTATGGTGGCAGTAATGGAGGCAAGACTCCGTACTCCACCCGCTCATTCTCAGCAGCCGTGCTAGGGGTTAAATAGAAGTTAGTGAAGAAGTCCTTTCACAGTGACCGTTAGATGAGGAAGGATGGAGAGGAGCCTCCAAGGCAAAGACAATAAGTGGCAAGTCGCACTTCTCGCAGGGGAATTCCGACAAGATGGAGAATGAGTTGACGCAAATTCCGGATGTACAATTCTTCCGCCCCTTATGATCGGGAAGATAAAATTGCACTCCACGAAGTCAAGAGAAAATGCTCCTAGGCGCAGCAACATGTTGCAAGAAAGATAGCCCATGTACTTGGGATTTGTGTTCGAGTACATTGTGGCCTGAGGAATGTGAGTGAAACTGGTTTCTGTAACCCAGTTGACTAATGCGTGTAGTTTTGCTGAGGCACACGACTAAATCCGACGGTTAGACTCTGATTGCAGCTGAAACTGTAGGAAGCAAATTCGAGATTATTCCCGTTGCAAAAAGAGGTCGCGCTGTTGCAGGCACGCTGCGCAGTACTAACAACTCAGGATGGTACACTTTCAGATAAAGGACGGCCTCAATTACAAATTGCATTGAAGAAAAAGACATGATTCATACATAAAGGCGGGCTTTTGTGCTAACGTTCTTGCTAGTAGAAAAGACAGAAAAATGAGTGACGTGAGTAAACTCTGGTCTTCTTCAATTCAGGCGATGAAGGTAGTACCTTGGATCCAGATGAGAGGACTACCATGTTGGTTTGCGAGGGTGTCAGGAAGGAGAAAGACGCAATGTGCTTGGAGGTCGTTTACAATGATGACGATGAGGAAAGGGTAGAGGGCGGTGATTCAGTGGTGAAGAGGGCAACTGGCACCGACAGTGCGAAAACTCTAATTTGCATATAACACAATTAGCAGAACTTTACCTTTACCTATTATTATTGTAAGACGCTACGCTAACCGGTATAATGCCTAAGCCGAATCATAAATTTAAACCCAATACTTCGCAGCATACTTATGCATCTAAAAAAGTCAGTGAAAAAACGAGAAAATAGGCAACTGATCTTCTTGCCTAGGTTTCGATTGGCATTAAAAAGAAAAAATAATTATTGCGAGTCATTGATACCAAGCCTGACATCATGGAAAGTGCTGACTATGGCTCAGTAACCAAAAGAAAATTAAATCATACCAAAGTTTTGCTTAAAAAATTTACGTGTGATAAAGTCGAAGCCTTCACAATAATAATATGAAAATAGATTTACAATTAGTTATCAGCTTAGTGCGCTGCCGAAAAATATATATTATCATCTTCAAAAAATTGGCAAAAATTAAAGACTGTCGGTCAAATGGCATTCAATTCAACGTCGGTTTGGTTGCATTGGTACAGTTTAAAGGTCGCCAGGTAAGACAGTCGATTTTTGTGATAGACGCAGGCGTGCTCAATCTTGCCGGTGTTGATGCGCCGCAAGTTTTGGAACCCCAAGCTTCCCGATACGTATTTTCGGCAATGTTGGTCTGTTATATAATCGTTCGAGGTATAACAAAGCATTTGATGGCGCCGGCGCATATACTGTGGATCTGCTACGCGCTAGAGTCCTATTTAAAGGTGTCCTAAACGATATCCTCAGATGTGGTGCGAAGCCCATTTTGCCGTTGTTGGAAAACTACGTAACAAAGTAACTTATTTCTTTCCAATTGGTCTTTGCCTTTAGTCTTTAAATCTATTGCAAGTCGTTGCCTTCGAAAGAGAAAGCAATGCAAAAAGCTAATCTCGATATTGCAGCTGTGTGGCACCGTTTAGGGGCATTATTCTTTCCTTGTTCGCATCAATCAATAAAAATTGCCTTCGGGAAGTTGACGTTCATCGCCCGCAATCGAGGTGTGGTTATATGTCAGCGAATCTGGGGATGGCTTACGGTCTTGACCGTTCAATAGCAAAAATGTCTACGCAATATTGTCTACTAACGCACCCGTCCAATCTATATTCGGCATAGTTTCTACCGAAGGAGAAGAGGTCGTCATTTAGGAGGAGATGTACCCACACACGAGACGACGAGGCCCCGATGAAGACACACAGCAGCAGTGTTGCTGGCTTGAATGGAAACGGTGGCAGGCGGAGGTCAATGCGACACTCTCAATCGCGCAATGCATCAATGAGGAGTGGAAGAAGCTACGCCAGTCAATTGAGTGAACGGGTTGAGAGGATGAGATTAGATTCCTAACTCGCGACTTCTTTTGTACTTTTCCTGACTTTGTATTTGTGATTATTTGAGTCGTTGACAAGAAATCGCTGAAACAGTTGTTTAGTGCATTGCTAATCGCCTGACTTGTCATGTGTTGAGGGTAGGGTGGGGGATATTCTTTCATCTGTGTGGCTGGTTGATCGGGAGCGGCAGCCCAGCCCGAGATTATGGGTGCGCTGTTATCGTTAGCCTCCTTTCTTCCCAAATTGTCGGGTTTATGGCAGAATGATTGCCTTATCTTTCCCTATGATGGGTGTTGGGATACGGGAAGGAGGCGGATGCCGGTGCAGAAGGCCGTTTTGTCGACTTATGCAATCACCCCACAATCCCTCCGTTCTGATTCCACTATGGCAACCACACTCTCGATAAGAGGAAAACAGATAGCATGGACAGCAGCATTGTCAAATCAAGGCCTCGGATCGCCTACCACCAACTCAAATGCTCCAAACCTGATCCATGCAGGCAGATGGCTGCGCACCACTGCAGTACAAAACCAACACGATGACATGAAAGGAGCCACGCTACACCCGCGTCAAGAACAATGTTTTATTTACAAAAAGGAACATCACAGCTTGAGTAACAGAACACAAAATTAGTGTGAATCAAAATAGGCTGTATTCCAGCAACGGAACGCGGATTTTGATGCGAATGGAAATGGATGCTGTCACGTTTGGGAGTTTCATTCAATGCCCACGCGTTTCTTCAATCTTGCCGCATACCCTCTACCTGTCCGTCGCCACCTTGCCGTGGAGGCTGAGTTTTCGCCTATCACCTCGTGACATGGCACGCGATTCACCTGAATATCCGTCGGACTCACAACTGGCCTCCTTCTCACCCAGTTGGACTGCTTGGCCGTCTTCACTGTTGGCTCAGTGTCCTGCTCATATGGGACGTGTGAAACCGATTTTCCGAATGCTAAATAATTTCCGTTATTCTCCTTTTTACACGTCAATGCCTGATGCTGCCTCGAGACTGGCGATTGTGACTTTGGCTTCGCCTCCACTGCTACATCCTCCGATTGTAGAAAACTTTCTAGTGTGCGGCGCACATTGGCACAGTTCTTCGACATAGCGATGATTTTCGTGATTGGGGCCTCACTCTCCGCCAGTTTGATATCAAGCAGTTCGATGTTAGCACTCCTCAGGTGCTGCAGTAGATTGGCGAGGTCAGTTACCACAATTATGCACCTCTCTGAGATATTTTCAATCGAGCTTGGAGTCAGAAGTCGAGGAAGCCATCCACGAATGGCCTTGTAATTACGAGCCTCAATGGGCACGGAGTAAAGGTGCTTTGCGATCCAATAGAAGAGTTTGTTCGAAGTGAATATCTGGTGAAGGGGACGACAGTCGTCATAGCGATCCTGCAGTGAGTCAGCAGTAGAATTGTAGAAAGAAAGAGCCTTTATAAACTTAGACAGAGCAATAATCTCTGTGTAAATATTTTGTATCTCCATTAGACTGTGCATAATCCATTGGCCTTGTTGACTTTCTGGCAATTCTGACTCATTGTTGGTAGAATTGGAGTTGTCCGAAGTTGCCATGTCGTGGGCTATTTCACTCACCTCCTCATACTTCGCGAGCACAGTCTCCCAGGCTTCTTCATAATTGAAGAACTGTGCTAGAGCACAAACGCAGGCTGCAAGGATAATCGGACAATCACTCGGGTTACAATACTGCAGCTCGGATGTTTCTCGTGACCTCTGTTTATACCAAATCATAAGACAAAGGGAGAAGAGATTAAGCCAATCGGGCAAAGTTGGATTTGGGGCATAGGAGAAGGCATTACAGATAAAATGCATGTGCGTCTCGTGGTCAGGTAAGTGAATATGTTCAAGAGTAATAAATATTAATTTGACACTTTCCGAGCTGATTGGATGAATCTCAATAAGACTTGGTTTAGTACCATTGAGATGCGAGCATCCACCGATTGACATCTCGTAAGTATACATGAGGCAATAAGTGAGATACCTAACCGTCAATGCCTTCATATAAC
>NW_020170452.1:115115-125424 GCF_000524195.1 Echinococcus granulosus | reverse complement strand
TACAGAGAGGATAATAGGAATGGGCAGACTAGCCCGCGCCGATACGCCTTTAACATACGCGCCGGCCAGTGATCAATAATGGGGTCACAAATGCGTAGAGGTGAAGTGACACTTTGACAATTACTTTTGCCATGAAGTATTGCCGAAATGCGTTCACAAGTACCCTCGTTGAAGGTGGGAACACGATCCAACTCTTGGAGAATGAGGAAGGCCTCCTTGAGGTCCATTTGAGTGCGACTTATCGACTGCGGTATACATTGAGATAGAACATTTTTAAATTCCAAGTCCCCTATAAGCTCGACCACATTCTGTAGTGCCTTGGAAGGACCAACCTCACCTATCCACTGAGCAAGTCGGATGGCATTACCAAAGATCTTTTTGCGACTAACATTACTTTTATTTCGTAGATCGAATTCAACAGCTTCAGGTGGTAGATGTAATCGAGGGATTGCAGAGTCACCCCAAAGTAGTCCAAATATGCGACAAGAAATCGGTGGCAAGTGGGATAAGAATGATTCGATCGGATTATAAAGATGACCTTCCAAAAAGTGGACCAGAGTAGACGAGTTAAAGTTTTCGCGAGAATCTACTTGAATAGGGGAGAAGGATAGGCCTGAGATGGGATGAAACTTAAGTTTGCCAATGATTTCATTACTTCCACAGGTTTGGCTGCAAGACATAACATAATATAAAGCATCACTTGCTAGTAGAGGACAGTCCAATAGAACCGCAATCGCGGCCGCGACACCAGCATTGTATCCAGCGGTAAATATGTATTTAATATTTAGTTCATCCAAAACAACAGTAAAGGAACTTAATTCGCAATTACAATTCCCCGATTTGCAGATAAACTGGTCAGGCGGTATGCCTGGGCTTGGAATGATAGGGTTTCTCATGGATTTTTTCAGATGGTTAACTTTCGAAAGCCACCCTGTAGACTAAGAGCATAGAAATAGCGTGAGCAAACTTACGATACGTGCATGCAGTCCTTGAAAGAGGAATATCGGTGTAATGTTACACTTAATGAACACGGTGACGACATGTTTAAATAGTGCTGCCATGTGAAGAGGTGCAACACCGTAGCCCTTAGTTGACTTCTGCCTCCGTTTTAGTTCTCTACAAAGAGCGCACGCGTCTATGATAGCATATGTATCACATAATTGCACTGCGATAAAGTTAAGGCAATCACTTTCAATAATAGTAGATAAGCTGGGGGCCATGTGGTTGTAATGGGCGCTTTATGCAACGAAAACACAATCGCAAAGTTATCGTCAAGGTCATCAGCGTGCTTGAAGAGTATTAATCTTATAGCTCCGTAGTTCTTTGTCCTTCATATAAAGGGCAAAAATTTGTTTAAAATTTGCTAAAATGCCATTTACATGCCTTTACAGGCCTAGAAAATAATTTAATTATTTGCCAATGCAATGAACTATCTAGGGTGAATTGACAGGTAAATGACACCAAAAAACAGAGGATGTCAAAAAATAGGGATAAATGAAAAAGGGAGAAAAAACTCTATATGTAAAAATTATAAAATAAATAAAAATACAATTGGTTAAAGTTGCCGGCAAACTCCGAAAACCACAACTAGGTGTAAATAAAATAAGCCATCCGATTTGTGGAATTCATGTAGAAAATTTACCAACAGCTGACCTTTTTTAAGTGCAATTTAGAGCCATTTAATCTCTTATCAGTAATGTAATTCAATGAGACGTTTTTCCTAGAGAGCCCATTCAGATAGATCAGTTGCACAGCATTTGAGTGCATAGCAAACTTATTCAAATTGCTTCATATCGCCTGCTTGTTAATCGTTTTATTTTGCGTTTATACTGTGGCCTCTCAAGACTTTCCTGGAGGCAAACGAACACACAGTACTCGAGCAGAATATATTTAGCACAGAGAAAATATTTGGGCTACTGGCATGGCCCAACGGCGAGCCCATTCAGCGCGGTACAAGAGGGCAAATTCAAAATTTTAGAAGTGGCGCCTCACCAATACCACCATCGTATCGCAGTACAACTTGTGGTACTGTTTAAATGCCTGCTATGTCTCATTTATGCCCATCAAGTCGCATCTTATTTAAGGGAATGCCTACAGACTGCAAGCTGCACTTTGGGAGACCTGCTCTTGATGCGCTGCATGACGTTACAACTAGTTTTTTGAAATGGCCTGTTGCCTTTTTTAATGGGGTTAACAAATTAGCAGAGAACGGTTAATCCATTTATAGTTTTACATATGTTCGTTTAAGTAAACGTGTGGTTAGGTGGTTAATCCAAAATACTTGTGAGTAAAGATGAAGTTGACCGTATCGGAGGTGAAAACCTTCCGTCCAGTGAAGTATTTTAAGGAAAATTGTGATAAGATTAATTCTCTGAGCTATACTGACAACGGAGAAGCTATCATATCAAGTAGTGATGATGATCAGATGATAATGTATGATTGCAACTCTGGAACGTGAGTGCTTCTGGTCTACTCTGTACTGCTATATCATTTTTTTAACCGAGGCTCATATCAATCGTCAGACTCTGGCATTGGGCACTAAGTTTGTTACGTAGAGGGATGGCTATAGACGAATCCGGATTAATCGTTTGTTGCATTACGTCCTTTATTAAATCGGTGCTTCCATGTTGTTATTGGCTTACACGTCTCCTGTTAATGATTATTTGGCACGTTTCTTTAATATGAGGACTACCTAGGGGTGTTTATCTATCAACCCTTAGTTGTTGTTAATCACTGCCTAGTATTATCTATTTTTAGTCCCAAGAGAACAATTAATAGCAAGAAATATGGTGTTAACCTTATCCAATTCACTCACAGTCCGACGACAGCAATCCATGCTTCAACAAAGATTGATGGTAACTGTGGTTTGCACCGCTACCCCATTTTAATTACTTAGACACAATTAGGTATTTGTCCCTGCATGACAACAAGTACATTCGATATTTTCAAAGCCACGTAAAGCGGTAACTTGTCTGCATCATCCTAATTTGTTTCTGGTAGTGTCGTGTCTCTATGCATGTCTCCTATCGATGACACATTCCTGTCCGGCGCGTTGGATGGTACTGTGAGGCTATGGGATTTACGTTCCCAAAATTGTCACGTTAGTTTCTTTCCCTACTTTTGTGCCTTACGTTTATTTTTCCCCCTCCAGTATTATATTATTAACTTTTGCAGCCTTGGAACGCTCCTTGTGGGCTCCACAAGGTGTATAATTCGTGACGGACTGGGAGGTTAATAGTAATGGTATAAGTAAAATGTAGTAATATAACAATAAAGATCGAGACCTGCAAACCTTCAAGAACTTGCGTTGTTAACTTGCAGTAAAGATGTATCATTGGCTTCATATTTTTTAACAAGCGACTATAATATAGTCTTATTAAACTATTTTTGGTTTCGCAGGGAGTAATGCATGTACCCGGTCGTCCCACAGCAGCTTTCGATCCGGATGGTCTAATTTTCGCCGCGGGAATCAATTCCGAATGTCTTAAACTATATGACTTGCGCTCCTTCGACAAGGGTCCCTTTGCCACCTTCAAATTAACTACTGTGGAGGCTCAAGGAATTGAGTGGACTAGTCTGAAATTTTCTCCAGACGGAAAAACCATTCTTATTTGCACAAATGGCAATTTTCTTCGTCTTGTAGACGCCTTTTCTGGGGTTCATCTTCACACTCTGACGGTGAGTTAGTTTACTGAGTCGATTTCTAAACCCTTGATTTTTTAAACACCTCTCTTACCGTTAGGTGGATTTTCAGCATTTGTTTAAATCGTTTGTCCAGAAAATTTTCTGTACTTTCATGCGGCCTCGTTGGAATGCGATGTTGTGCTGTCCTTATGATCACGAAGGTGTGCCTTCATTAGGACTTGGTTTCCCACTGCTACCCTTCGAAGTGTTGTCAATTCAAATGCAACTTTTTGTGAACTATTAGAGTTCCTTATTGAAACAAGTAATCTCCAGATTCCTATAATTGTGTTGTAGCTGTCTGCGTCGCACATATATGACGCCTCAAATTTCTTACCTGACCTTTAAGTCACTAGTTATTCCTGTGCTCCTAGTAGTGCCTAAGACGGCTTTGATGAGTTTTAAACAGGTTTAGGGTGTCCTTAGTGTTTTTAGCTTCCGAGTTGCAGTTGAGTTGGACAGTCAGGTCATGCAAGTCTTCCTGTCATCTGGGATGTAGTATTTGATTTTCTCCTTGAATCTGATAGTTAATATGAGGCCAACGGGTCTGTTACTTTACCTTTTTTGCAAATACACGGGTGTAATAGAAGTCAAGTACCATACCAGACCGCAAGTGATCCGTATGATTAATTATGTACTCCAGACCGATACTATTCTGCCCCAGTGTGAACATTTCAATCGCACTCCTTGACTATGATTATCTGATTCAATATAGCTTTGTAGACACTTTGAAATACCTATGAAAATCTTTAAAACTGGCCAACATTCAGGAAGTAATGTCGTGCAGTTGCTGGACTACAACTTTCTCGATTTATTTGGGGGTCATTTAATTGTTTCACCCTCACTCATGTTAAGCATCACTCCAAGTTGTTCTTTACGTACTTATTTCGATTTACCTTTTTAACGACGACAAGTGCTTTTTAGTTGTTACTCAAGAAAACCAACTTTTCTTGAGAGTAACGTGTCTACTTTTGTGCAGTTAATCACTAGTGTCACTCATTGTTTGTACCGTTTCTTGACGATACGCTGATTACCTGACGTGACTCCTGACAATGCCAGACGACAAGCTTCTAAGACAAGTTTTTGGAGCTTAGAAACCGAGTCGAATTTGGTCTGCGAGGTGGACAAGCACTAATCGCTTCAGTTTTAATCGACAGTTGTTTCACAAAAAATTTAAAACAATGGGAAGATTGTAAGCAGTAGAATACAGGCTGCTGATGCACCAATGCATAGTTATACCTGAGAGTGCGTAGAAGTAGTCTCATTTTACAAATCCAGACAAGTTCCAATAGGTCATTGAAGTTGGTTATAACGAAAACCTCACGAACCTTTGAGCAATCAATAAGGTATTTTAGCTGAAAGGCATGTGAGATATCGTTACCGAAACACATTCTCTTTTTTCAATCTTTCTGACATTCTTATCTCATCCTCCAACCCAGAAATGTATTGAGTCCCTCGATGGCGTTTTGAATTATGAAATGGTTTATTTACGCTACGGGTTTTGGGCAATGCAAGAGTACGCACAATATTTAACGCTGATGTTTTGTTCCAAAGGTGGCAAATAACACGGAGCGACAGACTTTAGATGCATGTTTCACACCTACCAGCCAGTTCGTGATCAGCACTGCACCAGATGCCTTTCTCCAAGTCTGGTCGGTGGAGACGGGTGGACGGGTGGCCGCATTACCGAGCTTCGAGGCGGCCAGTCAGATGACAGGGCCCAGCGGGGTGCTCAATTGTGTGGCCTTTAATCCCCGTTTTGCTATGCTCGCTACGGGATCTGTGCAAACGTCCTTCTGGTTGCCTAACATTGATGCTGAGTGAACGGATGACTTGCTGCCTTTATAGAATACGTATTTTATGTGATGTCTTTGGTGCCTTTTGAACAGGTGCCTGGGGGTATTTTTTGTGGTTTTTAATAGAACACTGACTGCTATCACTCTAGACATTGCAGATTTACATTTCGGTTGTTGCTTGTTGAATATGGGAGGAACGGGAGGTGTTCAAGTTTAACCGGAAATTTGCTTTCTACAGTAAAAAAGGCGTTTTTGGGGGTGGGGCGGTTGGGTCGCATCTCTTTTTATACACCTTTTTCTGTTGTTATATTTGTGCCATTATTCAAATATCTATGTGTTGAATGTGCGGGGTGCGCCAAGTTTTCTGAAGTGCAAGCAATGTTGGGACGGACTGAAACAACATTTTCAAGTATCAACGGTGGAAGCCCTCACTACAGTTATCACTGAATAAGTTAGTAAGGTTGCATAGTGCTTAACGCAGACAGATTAATTGAATCTTAAGCCGTAGCTAGAGGGGTGTGCGAAGTAGAATGGGGAACCTAAAACAAGTCCAAAGCATGTAGTAATGAGTTGTCAATGTGCTTTTTTGGACTATGGGATATGGCTTTGTCGAATTTGCATTATGGGGCACAGTGGTCTTGTCTGCTGTGTAGTAACAGAATGGATTGGATGACTGGTTATATTTTTCTTCCGATCGGCATTGAGCCAAAAATCATATCTCATCGGGGCAATAGACAAGAAGTCTAAGAGCGGCGATTGTAGAAGCGAAAAACGAACCAGAATTTAGCAGTGGTGGATATCTCATCTAACTATTAGCAAAGACTTTGTATCGTTGAGTGTTTGGTCACTGAATCGCATCGCATATAGTAACTTCTCTTAAAGTCATAAAACAAGTTTATGGATAAATTTGCCGCTCTAGCCTTAAAATCTAGCCACACACTATGTAACGAGAGCGTCTCACAAGGCTGGAGGATCCATTTGCTAATAAATTAACTTCTAAAACAAAAGTGAAATATTGCCATCCCTATATAGGTCTGCATAAGTAAACCAAATAGTCATCTTGAATATCGCCCCGTTACCTTAAGACTCCTTTCCATAACCCCTTTGAAATATTAAAACTCGCCTTTAGAAATAGACTGTGATTATTCGTACAATCAGTGCTGTTTTTAAAAAGTAACTATTTTTGGAAGAATTCAACCGCACCGTCTAATCACTGACTAAAGTTCATTGGAGGGAATAAAAACGACTACATTTGCATGCAAAGGGTTACAGCAATCGGGTACAGGAGGGTAAATATCCGCACAAACCGATGTTCAGCTGGAATAGGAAAAAAGTCATTGATTTGGAGGAGTCAGCTAAAGCTTGCCAAGCTAATAGCATCCTTTGTCGATAACCCGTGTTCTATTTCTCATCTAACCATCCCATTGGCAAGAGTGGCATGCAAATGGTTTGTAGAGCATTACTTCTCTTTTTAAAAGGGTTATTGTTAGGAAAATTATGCGTGGATGTTTTATGTGACCGGCTCTGACATATAGGTCTGCTGGTCTTGCCATTACATGGGCGACTTGTCCATCTGGGTCGAAGATGGCCTCAGAAGAAATTAATCTCAGCGTGGAGCTAACGTTCCATCGGTCTACAACTACCTACAAGCTAGTACATGTTTGCAAGGCGTTTCGAGAACTTTACATAGACTTACAACTACCGTGAAGAATAAAATTCAAAAGGATTACTGATCAGCCAGATTTATCAATGACCTGATAACACAGAAATGTTATCGGCTTTGCTTTAAAAAATGTCCCGCTTACCTCTATTAGGCATTCTGAAAGCGTTTGAAATCCCAGGAGCTATAGACACCACCTCTGCGCCAGAGGCCAGATTATCCCAAATGGCATAGACAGAGCAGGTGTACTCCAGACCTGGTTCAAACGTCCCTACCTCTACCACGGTCTGTTTAGTCGAAGCAATTTTGATCGGCTGTTGGAGGAGATCCTCCGTTTGGCAGATCACTCGATATCTCGATGCATTCACTCCATTCTCGCCCACTGGCTCCCACCTCACCCTAGCGACTCCTCCACTTGTGGCCTCAGCTTGAACTTGTGGAGTTACTGCCACTTCGGGAATATTATCCTCTGGCTTCACAGTGGTGAGGTCAGCCGACCCTTCACTTGTGTTATGAGGCTCATTCGGCCCCTCTTTTGTTGTTTGGGCCTCATGTTCATCGTTAACACTATGATTCTCCTCTTCTTTTTCTTCCTCATTTCTAACTTTCTCAGCTAGTTGAGGTAGTTGGGCAAAACAAATAACAATTATGGTTAGGTTTTAGGAGTGAATTTTTATTACAGTTTTGCCACCCTTCTGTCGCCTTATAAAATCTTGTTGGTCATTACTAGAGCACAAGTAACTCGAACGACTTGGAGAAGATTATGACAGTAGTTGAGAGCACCTTAAGGTCGCTTACTTCGAATCGCGAAGGTAAAGTTGAGGACATACGCATTAAGGGTGTGAGGGAATTCATGCCAAAATTGTGTTTTTGCAACAGTTAAATTCCCTGTGAGTCTATCTCAATGAGTGGGAAAAGACTGCCAACAGGCAGTCTAAAAGCTCTCGCCTTGACAAAATTCAAGGAAATCACAAGTCCAACCCAGTTGTCATGCTTGTTTCAGTACTTAAAAGACCCCGTATGGAAACGGCCGCACCTATAAACAATGTAGGGGGTAAAGCGGGTACAAGTGGACACCTAAAGCAGCCGATAAATAAGTCCGAATGATAACTTTTATTTGAAATGATTGTTAGCCAACTACTTGCAAAACGGTTCCGTCAAATTTAAGAAAAAATGTTGTAATGGATGCTAATGTGCCGATCTCTATCGTCCTCACATAAGCTACGTCATGTCAAAAAGTACACCAAACTGACTTGACCCTTACCTTTCAGTGTGACAGCCTTCACCTGTCAACAAACCCTCACTCAGTAAAGTACTTGGAAATCTTTTGATGTGTGTAAAATACGCAAACAAATGCCTGAAGTTGCTGATATGACACTGTAGGCCTTTTCGCTTCGCGGTTTCTGCTTCTCCTAGTGGATATGGCCTCGCTGGTAGGTCTATGACCTTCCACCGACCCCTCCGTACTTTAATAATAATATATATTTTTCGTTTTCCATCCCTGCTTGGTTAATTACGACTTCTCGGAAGGGATTTAAGGTGAGAAAATGGTAAAAGTGGAAAAACATCCCTAACTCTGTCGCCCGGAAGGCAGGCATCGCCTGTGAAATGCTGGATTTGTGAAGCCTCACCAAAGGAGGCCTGAAATGACTTCTGCTTTTGACAAATATCCGCTTTCATGTTTAACATAGCAATTGGTGATGATGGAAAACCGGATTTCTTGTGGGGCCTTCACGATATTTAGAGATTCAAACAAAATTTTTGGGTGAAATGAGAGCAAGACTACTAAGATATTTAGAAAGTGACATACTTGAAACTTCCGGCTCTTTGAAGTCCATCACAAATGGTTGTGAAGTACCCGGATTTGCAGAAATCACCTCTATTCCCTCAAATAAATTATCCCAGACTGGATGCACCTCACAAGTGTACTCCGCTCCGGGTGTAAAAGTGTCCATTTCTATCCTCTTTGCCGTAGTAACTGCTTCAACAGGAGCACTGCCTGGAGAAGAGCAGAGAACGCGGAACCTTGAAGCTCTGCCACCCTCCACCTCACCCACACCCTCCCAGGAGAGTCGAACTCGAGTTGGGGAGATAATTTCTGTCTTTATCTGGAACCCCTCATGTTCTATAATAGCACATGTCAAGGTATGAGGGAAAATGAGAAGAGTGAAGAGTGCGAAGAAGACGGCCATGCCATTCTGTGGCATTTCGTACTTTTTGTGAGGTGAAATGAAGCCATTGCAAACTAGTGGCGTGACCTTAGCGGTGTCCAGTAACCAGCCAATCAAAAATGTCTGCGGGAATGCATTTTCCTTCGGATTTCGTTGTGAGCCTTCTATGTACTAAGAGGTGATTTGTTTTACTGATATGTATTTTACAATGACGACTGTCCTATTTTTATGGCATGGACCGTTGCACCGTTAGAGGTGATGCGGATCCTACAGCTGTGACAGAAGGTTTCGGTTTCCATCTTGGTGCCACGGTGGATATGCCTTTTTGAGTGACCCAGGCAACACATTGGTGGTACCCGGCAGGATAATTTACCCCAAATGAACAAGTTCTCTGGATGTCATGTTTTACTAACGCAGAAGGCGAAGGATCACGACGCCTACCCGATTCCATTGGTTTATTAGATGTTCGGAGGGGATAATATTTCCCTCTCCCTAAAGTCTTTTTTAGGCGAAAGGTGTTGAACACAGTCCAGACTTTGGCAGTACCTCCTAAATGACTCTCTCTCGATGTAATCCACTCAATTGTAGGGCGCGACAGTCAGACACTCCAAATAAACCAACACCATTTACTGCCACTTATGCTAAAGAGGACACTTATTGTGGTGGTGTGATGGATAGGTAGAAGACTCCCACGTATGGATTTTCCAGTTCATAATGGCCACTGTTAATGCAAAGAGGCAAGTTGAAGTATCTTCAGTGCCTACTGAATGGCCAATCACTGTTTGGGGGAGTTTTAATTACTTCCTCATACCAATGATTAAAGCGTTAATTCGCGCCAAATTTGGGGACTTTAGAAAAGTATGTATGAATCAAATTGACAAAATCGTGGCGGCGTAAATAATTGATATAAAATCTTCAATATCCATTGATTCTAGAATTTTACCCTTGGATTGAATATGATGTAGCGTCCCGAGACTCCTTGAAGACGAAAGAAGACACAA
>NW_020170452.1:92200-115015 GCF_000524195.1 Echinococcus granulosus | reverse complement strand
CCACTGCGACGATACAGTCAAGGCGTATCGTATGAAGAGCTTACTACATTGTGGTGGACCAAGCTATTGGATACTCGAAATTGTACTCTTACTAGAGCAGAAAACCTGACGAGGTGAAAAAACTTAAATGTACTAAAAAAAAGAGGATTTGGTTTTATTAGGTGTGCTTAGGTGTAATACAATAGTGGTTTATCCCTCGGTTCTTGTGAGGTGCCACTTTTGTACTTTGAACTAGCCCCCTTGTACCTCGCTGGGTGGGCTGGCCTTTTGGGCCATGCCAATATCCCAGACACCTTCTCAGTGCTAAATATATATATTCTGCCCGAGTATTGTGCCTTCTTTTGTCTTAAAGGAGTCTCGGGACGCTACATAGGTTTGCAGACAGGGCATCCACCGAGGGCTGTACTCTCAACACTAAGAAGCATGTTCCAATAAGTTTCACCGCATTATTATGGTACCCAAAAGGATTAGAAACGCTAAAAAACATTGGTTAATGCAGTTAACGATTTGATTGCGACAAAAAAGTGCGAGAGATTTAATTTTATAGGTAAAGTGAAATATTTATCAGAGGTATGGAAGCCCATCAAATTAAATTCAAGTAAGTAGATTTGAATCTCTCACCTAAGAAAAATTAGCTGATTACTTTAAATCTCTAAGATGTTGGTTGTGCGACAGGGCACAAAAGTACCCAAAAGTCCAAAATGTCTGGGCATTTTTATTTCCTGGAAGAAAAGGGCAGATAAAGTCAGGTACAAAAGGCGGAAAAAAAATGAAAAAATAACCTAATCTATAGGGAATGTTCTTTGATGAATATCGCAACTTGGCGTCAGTATTATTTGATTTAAATTTAGCGTGAATAAATCTGGTGGACATAAATCTGACAGAAGCGAAAAAAATTCACAGCATTAAATAATTTGTAAACTTAATGGTTCTTTTATATCAGACATTTTCTTGCTCTTGACAGGGCAGTAAAAATATGTCAGCACGGCCTTAAAGGTTTTAATCGCTCGAACTAAATAAAAATAAATAAAAGCAATTTCAAGTTTCGCCGCTGAGGGGTTTGTTAAATGATTCTTTGGCAATGTTCGACATCCCTGCACGTTTTTGTCCTATTTGTGCTTTTAGAACGCATATTTTGTTTATTTATATCTAAGCATAAATTAAGGGTTTTGATATTCGCATGGAACACTAGCTTATTGCCTGTTTCGTTTCTTTTACCTTTGATTTCTTAAAAGACGTATGCCTTAAAAGGTGTGGAAATAAAGCTTTATTCTTGAAATGGCTCTGCGAAAAGAGGGTAGGCCCCGCTCTTCCTTTACACATGTATAGATGCCCAGAGAGCTGTGGTCCTTTTGAAAAAACTCCGCAGTAAACTTGCTGATGGCTCAGAGAAGTCGCTGCGAAATTCTATGGAACTTCTCATTAGTGTCATGGAGAGTGATCTTTTTAACGCTCTTATAGGTACAGCTAAAATTAAGTATGCTCATATCGGTAGATATTAATGAGTACTACAGGGAGATGCTTGGTGTTTATCCAGACGCAAACTTATCTGAAGCTCGTGACCAAGAAAGTACACAAAATCAAGTAAGTTCGGGCATTTTAGGTGAATGCATACCCTACAATCCTGTTTTATACTCAATTGTGCATAAGCAATCTCAATCAAACGACCACGTGATGCCCCTTTTCTTGCCCCAGATTTACTTTGATGGCATCCCTTAACCAAACAAATTCCTTTTAATTTACCTCTTCTATGTTATGCCTTTGGGAAGGTTTTTTAAGTACGGTCATTTATTTACCGCTATTGTGTCTACAGGTAGGACCAAGCAAATAATTCTTCGAGTTCCTTTAACTTGCTTATAGTTTTTTTCTACAAAAACACGTTATGAGTGCTTATTCAGTCATGTTGATTTTTAGACCTGTAGACTTTCATACTTTGTTTACTTTGCATAAATAAGCAATAATAAAGTGATAGCAAAACTATTTTGTGTCTAATACTAGCCAGTCGTACGCAGGGTGGTATCTCGATTCTTTGCTTAAGTTGTCATTAGCTAAAGTGATATGGAAGACTGCATATTAGTGGCTTGAGGAGGGATTGAAAGGCTGCAAGCGCAGCCCAAAGGTCATTCAGTATAGTGGAAGTTTTGCACCCTAGACTGCAGTGCTGCCTGGTTAACCACACCGCTAAACAAAGTATCAAATCAATGTAGTAGTAATTATCTTGATGACCACTTATTAAAACACTCTGGTTTTCTTATTTTAGCGCGACAATTTTAGCCCAACTAGTGACTTCGCATCCAAACAACCTTCTAATCATGAAGGTCCTCTTTTTTAAGTTTTGTACATATTTTTGTTAATGCAATGATATTTCTAACATAAATTACAGTCCCATATTTATCTATAAAATCACTACTTATGTAACAAATATGAATGCTTCTTTATATTAGACCCGCAGAAGTGCTGAGGAGGGCTGCAGTACGCGGTCCTTAGGGAATTTATTGTACTATTTTGATACGGAACTATTTTTCGCACAAAAATACTTTCGATCCATTCCTAAATATTTAATCCTTTGTGTAGACATCACATCACAAGGAGAACCAAGTGACTGGGAATACATTGAGGTCGTGATCTCGCGTCCTGCTGGTAAAAATGTGAGTTTCGGCTTCAGTATTGCCGGAGGTTATGATGCACCTCAAGAGAACGGTGACCCAAGTATCTACGTCACAAGAATTGCTCCTGGAAGCATAGCTGAAGCTGATGACCGTTTACGGTACGTCGTGCCATCTATCAGATACGTGTCTGATTGGGTCGTTTGTCTCCAACTTTTTGGTTAACTAAAGAATCAGAAAATGCAAGAAAGTAATTTTGTCTATCAGGGGAATCACAAAACCCTTCATTTAGGAGCCTATAAACTACTTCCCATGCAACTCGGTCGATCGTTCGGATCTGTAAAACATACTCTATCGTACATCTACAGCATTACAAGGCCTAGACGCTTTTTCCTTTGTTGGGAGTGCAGTCATTTGGGTTATCTTTTTATTTTTAATTTCTCAGACCGTTTGATCAAATCATCTCGGTCAATGGCAGTGATCTTACCAGTGTATCAAACCAGGAAGCGGTGAGGATATTACGGGAGTCCGGTGATACATTAGCCATGGTAAGTTGTATTTCCACCGATAGCAGTCTTTTTTCGTTTGCCTTACTTTAGTCGTACTCGATTGACGTCAGGTATGCTGCTGTTTTGTTGCAATTGAGTTAGCCTTGAAGATGCTAGAATGAGAGGGTGGTGGAATAAGTGATTTGTACAATGAATATATTGGTGAGAGGGAGATACTGTCTCCATTCCTGGTAGTCGATGAAGTTCTAGTGCCCCAAAGTGGGCTGACAGATTATATACTACCAGGGTACAGACCAAGCCACAAGGTGGAAGCATAACCTCCGCTTTAAAAGTGACAAAGTACCAAAGTTTTTTAAGCCCTTACTTAGTTTATGGCCTTATTTGAATTCGGTCTTTTTATGTCTTTTAAAGATTATTCGTCGATACACTGGTCCTGAGGTTGTTCCATCCGATGGTGACTTGAACTCTCCAACTGTAAATGCCACCTCACCAGACAGTAACAACGAAGGCACCGCTAATGAAGACATGTACTACGAGGTGCTTCTTTGATATTTTTATCATTTTACTTCCCCAATCTGGCAGTGAGTCTTCAAGTTTGTGAATTTATGCTTTTAGGTCAGTTTGTTAAAGCCATCGGAGAGTGTTGGTCTCGGGTTTACCATAGCAGGAGGACAGACGTCTGATGGCTATCCAGGAGGTATCTACGTGACCAAAATCACACCGGGCGGTTTGGCGGAAGAGGATGGACAAATCGAACCTGGCGATCGTCTTCTTCAGGTGACCTATTGCGCATTTTTGAATATTACCACGAAGCATTTGAGTCCTCGTTCACACTAAATCCATCCCCTCCTCTCGCATTCATCCATCTATCCATCCAGCTTTCATTCTATTTAACCATCTCTGGGCGGTGGATTTTATTGCTACATCTCCTTCAGATATTGTGAGAAGCTGTTGAAGCTTTGAAACTGAGATTTGCACGGCTTGTGAAGCAGAGGAATCGAACCGTGCCGATATCACCTGGCATCTGGTGGGAGAAGGATGCAAGAGGGAGATAGCTGAATGCAAACTAGAGAATAACCCTGAACTGATTTTTTTGATCCTCTTAAAGATAAATATGAGTCCTAATTACCTTTACCATTATCAGCCAATCAGAAAAGGAGATATACGTGACTGTCTTTTTTGTGACGTCCCTCTAGGTTAATGGCCAAGAATTGGACAATGTCACACATGATGCTGCAGTTCATCTCCTACGCAATGCTGGGATTCACGTGCATCTTGTTTTGCTGCGACCTAGAGAGTCCACAGCCAGTCCAAATTTTACCTCTACTCTCACCTCCGATTATACAATTGGTCGAAACAAGTGAAGGCAGCACAGTCTGATCTCCGTCTATTTCCTTTTTACTTTCTATCGAGTTCCCCACTTCCTTATTTACCTCATGGAGGGTATCCAATTATTCAGGTAAATTTAGAAATATCATTCCACTGTGTGTTAATTTTGACGAAGGAGCCTGGATGGAGTTGAAGGCAGATGTAGTGTTAACCGAGATAAACATTGACATCAGTAGTAATTTGCATCTTCACCAGAGTGAAAAAAAATCTTGCGAGCGTCAGGATGTTGTGTCATTTATTGTAATTACCCTTTTTCATTACAGACTTAGATTGATCGTTCCTTTAAAAGGTTGCTTCTTCGCGTGAAGCATGTGCATGAATTATTTGCCACTGACAGGTGGCAGTTGGGTTTTTAGTGTTACTTTGCCAAGAAAGACGCATTACTTTCATTAGGGAGTTTGAGAGTAGATGCTCTTCAGCTATGGAGAGCAATCCTTTATCACGAGTGACTAAGTGGTTGGGTGGTTTACGGAACCAGCCGACGGTAACTTGTTGGGTCTTGTCAAATACATGTGACAAAGCGAAAGCAGCACTTTGAAGGCAGTCGGCACTTCGCATTCAAGAGGACGGTGGCAGATTTATCCGTGAGTTTGGATGCTTTAGCACAGTGAAAGGATAATAATATGGAAGTGTGGCCGATGCACGTGAGTCGAGTTAAGTCGTGATCTTGACATGAAGACGTGATACCTTTTTGGACTTCGGCTAGAAGTGTACACGGTGGAAAACAGTGATATCCAATTTACCAACGCCAAACAAACAACTGTGCTGGCCATTACAAAGGAGACCTCTTTATGCGAATGATACTATCCAGAGAGCCTGGACTACTTACCTCAATGCGTCGGCGCAATCATTTGGTCAGGGCTACCTGAAATGTAATGTGTTGAGGGAGGCTTACGCAAACGCTACATTATGGATCGCACATAAGCTCGACTGAGTAAGTGGCGTCAAGTGGAGTGTTTGCAAATGTTGCGAGTAAAAAAGTTTAACATGACTTAAGGCATTCAAATATTGTGAGACTTCCCAAAGTAACTATTTTGAGTGGATTTTTAGGTTATGTACTGATTCCGCAGGTCAAAAAGTTACACATATTCCTCATCGATGTTGCAGCAAATGTTTTAACATTCTCTCCTTCGTTTCATTTTGCTTTCACTTTTGTTACGGAACAAATGCATACTAGCAAGATTCTAACTAAATAACAGAGAATTTAATGTGCATGCTTAGGTGCACAGAGCGAGGTTTGAAATTCACTCCTGATATTTGTTGACGTATATTTCGAAAAAAAAAATTATAAGTGCCGTTTATTCTGCGAATTTTTTATGTTAGATTAGCATTGTTGATAGCAGTGATTGTTTGTATTCTCTGCTTAACGCGCTCGCACTTATGAAATGAGCGATAACCCACTATTCGCATCTTCTCAAAGTGCAGCCTCCTGCATATCCTCTAAAATATGTCACTGAATGGGATCACAGGACTGATAGCAAGAAAAATACGTAGGCTTGAATTAAAGAAGCTGTTTGCATTCACTGCAGGTCTAAACCTCGATTTATATGTGGAAATACAAGTAAAGCTGACAACGTTGATAGCGTTGAGACGATTGTACTTGGTTAGTTGGACCACTTGGTTCCATCATAAATGCAGCTTTCGGTTTATAATGCGGTTGCTCTTCGAAACAAGCGCGTGCAGCTTGCGTTCTTTGAAGAAAAATGTGTAACCGATAAATGCTTGAATATTTTGTGCAATCCTACATCGCGATCTCACGCCAAATCAGTTATACCGGATGGTGGTGAGTTAAAGGTCCGCCTTTTCCTTGCTTACTGCAAGTTGTAGTCCCTCCTAGTGACATGTCACTCTGTGATTTTTTACCAGCACCTTTCCCAAACCATCAAATCCAAGTGCAGTCCAAACCCAAATTGAAGTTGAAGAACTGCACTTATTCTTTTGAAAAGTACAACTATGCACAACCACATGTTCATGGGGATGTGAGGGTACTACAGGTGAGCATGTCAGCCTGGATAGCCCTTTTTCGCGAATAAGACCTAGTGTTCCGCTTCCATTGTGTTGATGTTCAGA
The DNA here is from genome assembly GCF_000524195.1 of Echinococcus granulosus. Taxonomy (NCBI): domain Eukaryota; kingdom Metazoa; phylum Platyhelminthes; class Cestoda; order Cyclophyllidea; family Taeniidae; genus Echinococcus; species Echinococcus granulosus. The sequence continues at coordinate 108,441 of NW_020170452.1, read as the reverse complement.
TATGCCCTTAAGAAGTTGTTTTCCGAAATCCTCTACTCCGTGCACTCAAGCCTGGATTACTTATACGAGTTCTTTCACCAAAGTCCACGTTATTCATTGTCTACTATGCATGTATTAGCGGTGAGTAATACTCGAGAAACTGGGCAAAATCTGCGTGAGATTTAGTCTCACTCCCACCTCTGTCCTATTTTGCAAATTAGGCTAATGTCACCTCTTCCGCTGCATTGCTTGATTGCTAGACATACCGTGTTGGTGATTGTGAGGCTGTACTATACAGTGCAGCTTCCTTAATGTAGTAGCAACCAAACGCCTCCTTTTCCGCACTTAGTTACTTAGGGGGGCTACATGTCGCCACGAATTTTTTAAGGCGCCATAGTTTGCACCGTGTGCACTATGAACGAAATGAGACTTTACACTTTGTAGTAAAGAAATTTCATGTTGTGTGTTTTGTTTTACAGTCATTAAGCGAGTGCAAGAGCCACCATTGCCGAAAACTCTATGGTCGAAGAACACTGGGTCAATGCCAAAAAGTCAATCTGTACCGTTGTTTGTCACTTGGTAGCAAGGGGAGAAGCTGGTTGTCTCCGAAGCCCTCGTCATGTTCAAGCAATTCCTGCACAACCTCTCATTACTCTGTCACGGAGTTCAAACTACCAATTGGTAGTGGATGAACATGTTTTTTATCCTGTGATTTATGTAATTGTTAGATCTTGAGGATGGTTTACTTTGACCACAAACTTGTAGATTAACTGATGCTCTCACCTTTTCTAGAGCCATGAAGAAGGTTAATGTGTCACCCTATGTTTACCAAAGGAGAAAGTTCAGATGAATGCATGGACAGGGAGTAGATGGTGGTTCAGTTCAGCAGACTATGATCCGATTCCGAGTTACTTTTAAGCATTGTTTGAGTAATTTTTTGCTGATTAGTGGATTTAACCTTGAAGGCATTTGGATTGAGGCGACTAAACAACAAGGACTCAACACCAAAGCAACATTACTTCAACCACCTTAATACCTGTTTTAGGTATACGGTAAACACCTAAATGTCTTAGGAAATATCCAAATGGTGTTTTTAAAGTCGACGAGACCCATCACTAACACCAACTCCGATTAATTAGTCAGTATGATGGAAAGTAGTATGGACTTAGTTCGTGAGTGTCTCGGGAATTTATATGGCCACTCGAATTTAGCAGCTTCTGTATTTTGGCCACCACCTTATTGTCATAACGTTCTATTCATGGCCGTAGTCTGGCAATACTTCTAGGCCGATAATTAACCTTCAGATTGAAACATCTTATTACAGTTCAACTAATGAAAAAAATATGGGGACATGTGGCCTGCATAGTTTCCAGCTCGTGATAAAAATTTGGCAAAAATAAGAGTAAATGGAAAATTTTATTCACAAACCCAAGTCACCATGTGTAAGAAGAATCACAGGGGTGTAATTTGACCTTGGCAACCACTCCCGGAGGCAAAAGAGAGATGATGGTTGAGGAGGAGGCGTCTTCGTCCAAAGCCGTAGGAACACTGAGACCAAGACCAACTTCTAGGGTGGCAGTGGCTGTCCAACTCGAAGCCGTCAACTCTAGCGTAGTCTAAAAATGCGCGTCAATAAAAAAGGAAGTATTTTATGCCTTATTTCGACTGATCTATGAAACATAAATCTTTGCCACTCCATACAGTACCTACATCACTAATTCAATTTATTCCACAATTACATCCCACCGGACATCCATTCAGGCTTTCTACAGATGATCAAACCTTGAAGAACGGTCGTGTCAAAAATTGTTGCTATCGTATGAGTGGAAACTGGGGCTGCTTTCAACGTCCTATTACACACCGATAGCCGACTCACATATTCCACATGCGCCAATGCAATTCAGACACCCACAATCAGGATGGCAGGTAACGAGGCATGGTAATTCAAGAACCATCTCGCTAACCGAGGCACCACATTCGTATTCACCTACAGTGATGAGAAGCTCCAACGCGCGACCTCAGCAAGGCACTTGGCTAGTATTAACGTTTCAAGGCCTTCCGCAAGTCTGTATGTCAGTGACGGTCCTTGACATGGTCGTCGCGTTTCCAGCCCACAACATCACAGTCATTCAGTATGCTTTGAGCATTTAGGCGGCAATATGACCCCCTACTCCCTGCCAAGTACCAAGATAGGCAAGGTGGGGTAATGCTTCAGTTATACAAGCAAACCTTTTGATTTTGAAGCTTTTCAAGCAGCATTTAAACACTGAGGTGGATGCAGCTAGGTATGCCAATGAACCTGCAGTTCCAGTGTCGGAGTTTTGGAGGGAATTCGAGAGAAAGATTTATCGCCATCATTTGTTGGAAGAGGCGATTCAAGAAGTGTCCAGGCATGAGCCGGTGGTTGCCAAGAGCACTGCCGTTGATGTTGTTTTCCAATGTCTGGCCGACGGTAGATCACACGAACGTGGTCCCTGGGGTTATGACAACAAGCATTCAGTTCTAATTAGAGACGAGCATGTAGAATAATGAAGCTTAGTTGCATTTATTCATTTGCTCACACATTACACCTACCATGCATTAATTTGTTCATTTATCACGGATTAGTTTCTTCATGAATCTACCAATTATCCAGGCGAACGGTCAACCGTTTGCCACCAATTCATTTAATCACTTATATTCATCCTTTCATAGGTGGATATAAATAAAAATCAACCCATCCCAATAAGTTATTTCCCTACTTATTTACAATTCTATTTATTCGTTAATCAACCAACTGTCCGGCTCGATTCCTACGAGCTACTTACCCACAGACGAAGTGACACTTCATCCGTCCCAACAATTACTGAACGCCCATTAATGGCTGCCATCATTTACAGAAAATCTACCCACCCTACCTGGCTTGATCCAGTGATAGCCCCGTCACAAGAGCACAAATTCGGATAGCAGCAGTGCCCAGAAGAGCAGTGAATTTAATTTCTGGCAGAGGCTTACAGCCAGTCACTGCCTGCTCAGCTCTTGAGGCTGTATTCACATCCGAAATGACCGGTGGTGGGTGGAGGAGCTGTGCGTGAAGCTTGCGGATCCGTCCAACTGCTGCGGCCAATTCATCCACCATTGGACAGGCCTCTACGACCTGTTTGACCGTTCGCCGAACTGCATCGGTGTCTAGGAAGAAGGGCGAACTGTGAGCGACTGATCGAAGCGCTCGAATAGCAGAGATTTCGGATGAGTTGAGGCCCAGGTACATGTGTTCTGCCTGAAAGACAGAAATGTAGTATTGAGCTTGGAGATCTCATTCGTGAAACAGAATGATATATGAACTTTTAGTAGTGATTTAGGACCAGGATCTGTGGTCGCGATACCTCTCTATGTTCTGAGTATTCAGGCCTCAGTAAATTAGCTTTCGAGTAAAGTTAAATAGCTTACGGAAGGGGTTTTCCATAAAACATCATCCAGTCGCATGCAATGTCTTGAAGTACGCGAAGAGGGCGCAACATGAGGACTCACCGAAAGATATACAATAACAGGTAATCAGCGTACTACCTTTGTTCCAGTCTACAATTCGACGCCATGAAGGTAGCGGCCTCATTTTCACAGATAATCGTAAAATCGGTGAAAGGACTATTGAAAACGCACCAAATTTTGCCAACTGCCCCTAATTTCGAGTGCTGCATGAATGTCAGCAATGAAGCGAGGTCGAGCTTAGGAAGTTGGAGGTTTCTCTTTGAAGGTCGTCCACAATACGACATATTGCAAGCGAATAATAACATTGACGTTAAAAAGTGGAATTTTGAAGTGGTCCTGTCTTTCTACAATCGCCTACCTATCCTGTCTAACAAGTAAGGGGATCTAGTGCCTATTCACCAGAGTATTTCAAAGACAGTTAAGGAGCCTGTTTTAGTAGGACTAATGGATGCGGCGTAAACCAGATCCAAAGTATTGCTCATTCCTTAATTCAGATAAAACGACCACTAACGAGATAACAGTACCTTCAGCAACAGTCGATGAGCTTGTTTTAACAACACAGTCTGTTGATTTGGTGTGGTGATAGCGGCAGTGGCATCGAAGACGGTGGTGTTATTGTTCGGCAGACAGGCAGAGAGAAGGCAGTGGACAGCTGTGAGGAGATGACTGAGCCATGAGGGTAGATCACCCAGCCAGGAACCACCCTCGACAGTCTGCTGACACACCCGCAATTCCTGGCTCAGCACACGTTTCATTCGGTTCAACCGGTGGCATTGTTGCAGATCCACAGTTGGATTATCGCTTTAAGAGGAAAGAAGGTGCTCACCAAGGCATTCTATAGCGCGGTAGGTATACTTGACACCTTTCAAAGGTCACAAAGATGCATTAAAGAGGGTCTACATCTAAATTTATCAAAAACTTGACAGAAGAAAGGCGCTCGTCGTGGATAGATATCGGTGTGGAATAGAAACAAATGAGCCATTGGGAGCATATTGGTTTTGATTCTACATCGAGGCCAGTAAGAAAGCAAAGATCTAAGCCATCCAACAATCGTATGACACCTCGCAGAAGAAGCCTCGTAAGAAAACAGGGCCAATTCGACAAATTAGCTAGTCAAGAGTCAGCAACTCACTCAACATCCATTGGCTCCACCTGATGGTTTGGCAGCGTGTCGATACAGTCCAACGTGAGTCGACGCAACATTTCCACAGTGGAAGCGAGAAATCGTAAAAGTTGGTCACTCGTCGCCATTTCTGCACTCTCGTCCAGTCGTTGCCGCTGAAGATCATCGAGAATGATTGCCGAAAAGAAACGCAAGAAAGTGGGGGCGTATTTACCCCTCTTTCACACCGATTTTAAGTCGATGTTATAAGATAAAAAAGTGACGACAACAACACATTGAACTAGTCTAGTAAGCTTCAAAAAAACACTTTTCGTATTTTATTTGGAAGGAAATTACCTTGGGCATGAGACAAAGATCTGTAGAAGGCTTCCACACAAACGGGAAATGCATCGTCTCCTTTGGTAACAAGTGTGGTACCAGTTCTCGTAGGTAGGGCTGTAAAGAAAACAAGTGGTCTGTCAAGTTCACTCTAGTGTTGGCACCGCACGGGGAATTCCGAGAAATAAGAAACGCTGTAACATTTAGTGTGAATAATTCTCCAAGATGACTTTCGAGGCTTAAGACCCACCTGTGAAGTGGCCAGATGGCGAGGAAAATGGGCGGCTATTCCAGGCGCCCCTGGGTGGGCATTCAGCACGAGAAGAAGAACCGTGATGTACACTGGGTCCTCCCTAATCGGTTCCGGCTCAGAAAGCCAAGGATGGGCCCGAAGAAGATTGTACACGCAAACTTCTACGAAGGCTGGATGTCGACGACCCACTGCAGCAGCGCAACTGGGAGAATAGACAGGCACAATACCATGGCTCAATTATATAACTTGACAAGTGCTAATGTATTCCAAACATTCTTCATCAAGATGGGAGGCAACGGCAGTGCTACCTTCATACAACAGCGTATGGCGGTTCAAGGATTTTCCCACTAACCAAGGCGCCAAATCCATATACGCCTACTTGTACAGAAGACGACAAGCACAGCACACTATGATGATGAGAAAATTGGATGTATTTTATGGTTTTCGGCATGGTCATCGCTAATAATCAGGCCGGATGTGGAACCCATTGATCTTGGACGCCTGGGCGGCACATGATTGGTTGTGAAACTACATAAGAAGCTGACCTTCACAACAACCTTCAATTTCGAAAAGTTAGCGAACTCTGAGTTGGGCCAAATGAGATTCTTCTGTTGAGGAAGCGCATCATCATATGATTTAAGTGCATAATTATGCTTCCTAAGTAAAAGCAGTTGAGGTGTATCGAGTCACCACCACCAATAACGAATTGAAGCGGCTATTCTAGGGTGCTTCAGCCGTGGCGGCAAGTAGTTAACAGGCCAAAGCCTTCCAGCTACTAGGTAGACATTGGGGTAAAGCGTACATTCTAGTCCTTGGAATTCGTTTAAATTTTTTGCAATCCGAAAAGCCTTAATTAGACTTGGATACTCTAGCAAAATAAAGGCAATCAAGAAGAGTTGTTTACGTTGGACTAACTTCCAAACGGAGTCCCTATCCTCCGGATACGCCCTCAGATTGGCTAGTAGACCGTCGAGAAGGGAGAGTAGGCAAGGAGGAGAGATGAGACGGCAACGCGAGAGGAGATTGTGAATGCGTTGGCGAATCACCACACTGTCCTCCGCCAGTGCTGAGGTCACTATTCCTACCTGATCTGCCATTATTGGTACCTTGGAGGGTAAAATGTAGACGTAGGTGTACACAGAGACAAAACAATCAGTTAATAGTATCGGGAAAGCATATTTTCATAATAAGCATAGATCTGAGGTTATAGGTCAAGTTTTAAAGATGAGTTCCGACATTTTTATAGGAGCATTAGTGATTTCTTATCTTTAAAAGGAGGCACCACTGATATTTGACTAACGCCACAGTTTATATGGAAAAAAGGGGAAATAAACTAAACCCGAGTTAAAGTAAACATTGTATCAGAAGCTATATTTCTTCACCTTTACGGCAACAACTAGTTCTACTGTCAAAAACAATCAGAAGCTATTTAGTTGCAATAGTAGTGCATTGCAAAACCGATAGATTAGTAACTTATTTAACCTCCTAGGCGTTATTAAAAAGAACAAGAATCTGGCTTTGCAACAGGGTTTTCAACAGGGTGCACATGGGCAGAAAAAGTTACCAAAGTGTCGCCCGAGTGTTGCAGTGTTCTAGTAATGGCAACGATTAGCATTCATTCCTGTGACCATTTCAAACGCTGTTTGAACATTTAAAAGCTGTAAATGTTTTTCGACTCGGAGCATTTTACAAGTATTTTAATGGCCTAAACTGCGACACATTATCGGTGGCATACGATTTGGCTGAAGCAGTTATCAAAAACTAATGGGGAAAACGTGTCACATATATGTGACGCTGGTGTCGGGTGTGTTATAAAAGGATAAATCAAGTCGCATCGATATAGTAGGTACCATTAACAGGCGTCGGGAATACCCCAACCAAGCATTACAAGGGTTGACTAAAAACTTATTCGTGTCGAACAATTGCAAGCCTTCAGGAGAGGAGGATTGGTAGGATAAGGATGAAAAGTCAAAGTGCAGTTTAGCAACCTTTATTTGAAGTGTTCAAATCAATTAACTAATTTTAGAGAAATTAGTAGTAAAACATCGTTAAAATAAGCTACTAAAGCAGAAAGAATGGATCTCAAGTGACTCGATACATTTCGCACCGATTTATAGCAAAATGACAGCCATGAACTAGCACAGAATGGAAGCCAGATTTGTGGGGGAGCAAGTACGTTTAGAGTAGGTGGTTGGGGCGATCAAAAGCTATTTATCTTCGGTAGTTACACCTGAGTGAAGGAAAGTTGAGTAAATAAAGATGAGGCGTATTTGAGTCATATTATTCTCTTGAGCCACTGCTCAAATCTAGTACTGCCTGTTCAATACAATAGTGGAATGAATGGAATATCGAAATACAGCAAGGAAAGCATGGAAGACTCGTGGAAATTTGAGCAGGAAGGCAGCAACTTTTAACGAACACCACATGAAAGATTAATCACCCACAACCTTGTAATAATTTTATGTTGGTGCCCAAATCTTGCTCTGACAGACGCAATGCATCTTCCAGCTGCGTCGTAGCGTATCATCCATGAGTACTTGGCCTTCGTGTGAATAACTCATAGTCAACAATTCCGTCTACAGTCCACCAAACACACACACAAAGGAATCATAGTAGCCTGTGGGTGGCAGTGGTCCACACCTCAGAGGTGTCAGATGGGTGGCGAGTGAATCGCTCGCAAAACGCACTTCTCATCACAAGTCACTCACTCACTCACTCGACACAATCAATCCTCCAGCCAGTCAGCAAACAAAACTTTTCCAATGGTCCCTTTTTATAGTGCTCATGAGATCCAAGGACCTTCAATACTACCACCTGTCATCTCTTGATGTTCACGTACACCACCAGCAACATCATTTTCCATTCCTTGTTATCAACCATGGTACACCCATCTTAGAGTTGCTTTATCACTAGCACCACCCTATTTTGTGAAACCCTTTTCAAGCCCCTCTTTCCACATCTTCATCAAATATTGTCCATCAATTTCAGCAACTCCTACCACCTAGTAGGTTGAGTAGAGATGTGGGTTTTGGAAAATTAGTTGATGGATAAGTCGGAGTGTTAAAATCTCTAACAACTACACCGAAATCATTTAATGAAATAGCTTCAAAAAAGGGATTCAGTTATATTCAGGTGCAATGAATAAGGTAGCTATTTTCGTCGCACAAATAATCAGGAACAAAGGAATCAGTTGACTACCTGATCACCGACGGTTTGCAGGGCGGTGACAGCTCGAAGGCGGACAACTTGGATGTCATCGGTGAGCATGTCGACCAAAATGTCCTGGCAAAGCGATGCAAAACGTGCGTTGTGGGTTGCAATCTGGGTTATGGTCGAGAGTGTGGCACACCGAACCTCTACAAAACGCAGAAAAGAATGAGCACATAGATCTTCTGCTACACTGGGTCCTTTCAACACCTTTTCACACCGATCATATTAGCGGAAGATAATTATGAATGGCCAAATATACAGCGATGCACAGCAAAGCTCTAAATAACTTTAACTTCTGATATCCATAGTGATCTTGCATTCCACTTTACTTGTAAGTACCGGCCACGAGGCATCGTCTGGTGTTTAGCATCACTGATCAAATATTGCTCTCCCCAGCATAGTTTGTCTGATGGGATAATTGACCTAGAAATCCACGACATGCACAATAAGCAGCACTTGTCGCACAATGCAAACCCATCATTCCACAGCGGCTACGTGATAATAATAATATATATATATATATATATATGACTTTACAGACCTATTCAAACTCCTTCGATTTGACTACCGGGCTGGAGGCATAAAACCATGCTTTTACCATCTACACTAGCCTATCGGAATCTTTGCACATCACAAATAGTTTTTTAAACGTGAGTACTTTAAAAGGAGCAATGCATTTCATCAAAAATCGCATTCCTCAATCCCTCAAATAGCGCATCAAACTCACCGTGAAATTCGTCCTCCAGTCCGTTAATAAGTGCGCCTAGGGCACCGGTGGAAAGAAGAGATATTGAGTCAACGGAAACAGGACCAGCTGGAGGCTGAGCTCCACGCTGCTTTGATCTGGCAGGAGAGGGACTAGAGACAGTGCCCCAGAGGGCAACTTTATCTACTCCACCACTCATACTAGCCCTATCGGATGATCGCTTGACCTGACGGTCAGACATCACTGTCTTCTCCAAAGTCATCATCAAACTCTCCTCTGAGACAAACTGAAAGTACCGCAAGGGTAAAGGAGACAAATATCATGACATACCTTGGCTAAATCTGCGATCAATCCAGCGGCGGTCTCTCGAACAAATCGACTGGGATCTTGAAGACGATCGCAAACCCGTGAGAAGGCATCATCCACTAATTTGACACACTTTCGGCGGATTGGGTTAATTTTTTTTAAACTTGACCGCACATCCAAGCTGGCATTCTCAATTGCACCACCAGAGAGGCTGACTGTATCCAAAGAAACTTCTTTTTGACTAAACCGCAGACCCAAAAGATGGATGGCTCTCAAACTGACCTGGCGAACCTAAGCGAAATTGAGTTTACTTGAAGAATAAAATACCTTAGAAGTATCCTCAGTTATAAGCCTACAGGCAAGCACGTAAACTTGTAACCAATGATCCGAAATCCACTCAAATTTTCTTTTATTTGTAGCTGCATCGTGTTTATGCTTTTCGTACTGTGCCCAACTGCAGAGACAATTGAGTGCAGTGGCTCGTACACGAGCATCACTGTCCGCGCAGAAGGCAAGAATCAAATCAGCTGCTGTCATGGACCCAATAACTACATCAGGATTAGATTTGATCGCCAGAGTTGTCAGAGCACTGGCGCGGATGGATGCAAGATCACTTTGAAGGGCCTAGCGGAAGGAGTTTATGAGAGCGAGAACCATACATTTTGTATGTCAAGTAATTCAACGATGTTTTGTTGAGATCCAGACGGTTTTTGAGTTGTTCCCATAAGATGTCTATATGATGGTATGGATTAATACCTAGACTAGATGACAGGCGCTAAGCATAAATGTCGTGGCACGCCATAATTATGCAATGGAACAGAACACACAATAAGAAAAGTAAGAAAGCTTCAGTACTACATGAGTTTGAATATTCTTAATTTGATCTAACTGGAAATACAGAATAAGTAAATGCGTGCCGTAATGTACGGCAGGGTCAAGCGCACCCAATGCATTAGGCAGGCTAAAGTTGGCAAAGAGATTGCTAATGAAAATGCGAAATGAGTAGGCTTGTGAGAAACAGAAAATCGGTTCTAGAACTAAAAAGTACCAGCTAGCCAACCTAATCAATGATTTCTAATATTTTTATTCACCAGTGATTGGTATACATTTAAATCTGTACGCTAACCCTGCAAAGTATATGAAAGATAATTCACTGTAGTTAATTGGCTACCCAACGAATTAACTTGTAATAAATTTACGATTCTTATTCCACCATTATAAACCATCAACAGGGCGAAAATTATTGGGGGGATTTTGTGTTTTCAAGAATTTTAAAGTCTGAGGACTTACGTGTAAAAACGGCAAAGTTGTGGAGGCATGTCTCCCTGAATTTTCCTTGTCTGCTTGATTAAATTATTTTACGTATTACCTAAATAGGTCTCTTGGGAAGTTAAAAAAACTTTTGCCTATTTTGCCTTAAAAATGAATGTATGTCTAAAGAAAGTATTCTACCACGATGTGATAGGACTTCCCACCACCGCACAGTCCTCCAAATCGCTCCCATTGGCTTTGGCATCTTCAAGTTATCAGCTTTCGTTCGGGATAGACTACACCGCCTCACGTGATCCTCTACTCAAAATCCCCGCTACCTGTCGTCATAATAAACTATATGTGGAATGAGACGCAAGTGCGCAGGCTCTTAGGGACAGAGGGTACCTTCATCTTACCACTACGTACAACCACGGTAGCCCCCCCTCCAGATGACGCCTAGAACTAGAACCTTGTGTTTAAGTTTAGCGATTGGATGCTCCTAAATGAAAGTGGGATATGCATGTTCACCTGACAATTGTTGTTACTCAAATGCGTTTCTCCTCAAAAGTCATTTAGTCAGCAAACAACCCAAAAGGAGTCTCCTACTATGTGTGGGAGAAGCTAAAAGAATTACCTATTCACGAGACTTGCATGGCCAGCGACTGCGGCGGTCGACTCGACCCCGCGATCTCCTGACAGCAGCCAATGTGTGCATTCTTTTTAAATTTTGACATTCCAGAAAGATTTAAGCATTACATTTAATGATATTAACCGCATCAAGTTTTATTCACAGAGTACATTTGATATGCAGTAATCACAAGTTCACGGAGTGAGGATAAATTCGCAGACAAAAACAGATGAGCTCTCAATAATGAGGATACTGGTGCTGATGATGACGCCGATGATGGCAATGTTGGTGGTAATAATGAACAACTTTTGGGTGAAAAAGCAGAAGAAAAAATACAAAAAGACAGACAATTCAAGCTTGAAGGTTGTGTTGTAGTGGGTCCATCAATCTCTACCTACGACGTGGATGTTCCACTGAAAGGAAGAAGCCAAGACCAGACCGAGGGGGAGGGTTCTTTCTCATTTTTTGCGGAATCTTCGTTGGACTGGTCGTGCCGGGCGACCGGTGGACTGGAAACAGGGAGGATGGAATCTGTGGGAACCAGTTCACCTAAAAGGTCAAATCGCGACCGGTTGAACAGGCTACTCAGAAACCGTCTAATGAAACCAATACACTGCTAAACAACGTTTCGTGAACACACTGGTAAGCTTACAAGCAATCGGATGCTGAAGTCAAGAAGTATTTTAATACGTCCCCTACAAGCGTCACATTTACGTGTCATCCCAGTTTTCCAATATTACAGTTCAGATGACCAGTTCAAGTGATCATCGGTTTGAAGCCTGGGTTAATGTAACTCAATGTCACATACTAATAAAGAATACACGTCACATATATGTAATGGGTAGTAGCAAAAGGCATTAAAATGGTACCTTTCAACCACAACAACATCAAAATATCTGCTCATTATTTGGTCACGTTTAGTAATACATAGATAGCTCTCGACTCACCAATGGAGAGATTCAGCATTCGACCGTGGATTTGTGTAGAAACGGGCGGTGACCACCAATTGATGAGTTTGTCCAGATAAGGCACTTGTCGTAGCACACCCTGTTAATAAATTATACTAGTTCAAAACAAATTCACCTAAGTGGTGCAAAGCGTTGCATGAGCAACGGTACCACTTATAACGACCTTCAGTATCATCAAACTGGGAGTCTACCTCTATTCAATCACACTTTTTGTTCCAAAATAGATCTACACCTCTTCCGCATTCTAAAATCTACTTCCATGTAGCGCATTTTGTAGCGACATGAAGTGGTTATTTCAATACCTCCCAAATGGTTGGACCTTTAAATGAGAATCAAGGGTAAAATTTATGCCTCTCTTGCCAAAGATGGATGTGATTCAAGATTGCCTGCTTTACAGAACTTCCAAATTTGCAGAAGTTATTCGTTAAATGTACTCCATGTGGCATGTGAGGAAGGCAGCCGAATGTACCACCCAGGAACGGTTTGAATGTGACTCCGGTGATAGATCATTCAAAGATAGATGCATTAGATTCGGAAGGACTTTTCCTTCATGATGCCAAAAAACTACGCGCCGCTGTTGAAAGGTTTATTCAGGAACAACGCGTACGAGGCAATCCCTGAGAATTCCAAACTGAGTGGTGGCAACGCTATGATAGAAGGTAATTGTGAAATAACGCATGAGAAGTGGAAAAAAAGATTGTTCTTCAGAAACAGCCAGAATGGTCAAAAGCAGTCAATCCCACCTCATACCACAAAACTTGCCCCAAGGACGATTAGCACTTTCAGATGGGAGAGCTGATTAATCACACTTTCTTGATACAAGACAATCACATGCCCAATGGATAGTTGGGAAGTAGATTGTTTCTATTCTGAGATGGATAAATTTATAAAAGTGACATTCGCAGTAGACTTGTGTCACGTTGAGCAGGAGAAGGTGGTAGGTTATCATGCTTCTTATTTCAACGAAAGCGACTTTCTCCAATGGAAGTGTTTGGTTCCTTAAAAACTCCTAACTCTTTTGCCTGGTTAAAATTTTTATGCACATAAATTTATATGCAGATAAACAATGAAGCTAACCTGTTCACGCATTATTTTAGTGCGCTCCTCTTTCATATGCAATGTAGCCTCTTCGATCCCGCGTTTGACAACCTCCGAAAGGCTGTTGACGTACTGGAAGTCAGAAAAGTCCTTATCAGGGAAAACGTTTGAGTTATCAAATAAGTGTGGCGTTATTTTCATATGTCAATCGGTTAGAAAAAGTGTTTAATCAAATTCATTCAGCTCTCGGATAAATTTTCTGAACTTATGCATCAAGATCAGCCCTTCCCGAGGCAAAACCAATTCAATGACTGATACAGAACTCCTCCCTTTTAGCTGAAACTCAGGTAGGGCGAATTCAGCAAAACCGGTGATTGTGCTTAACTAATGTAGGCAAACCCAGTGTACTTTGTCACCACCTTTAGCAGGGATCAGGTGTCAAAGTGGAGGTGTATTTGACAAAGTTGCTGCAATTTGTATCAAAAATGTGGCTATCGTCCCCTTGTCATTTTAAACCAAAACTAATTGTACTCCTCTCCAATAAAGTACCCAAGTTAATATTGAACTACATAATTGATTTTGAGGTAATTTATACGGATTTGAAGAGATCCAAAAGGAGTGCAAATTTAGTGACTTCAACCCAATTCAGTAGCGCAAGTGTTGGTATCGTTTCAGATAAATAAAACATCTGAACTGTAGCTGTCAAACTACCCCAGCAGACCCACCAAAAATGATCCTTTAGTCGTCTTTTAACATCAAAGTTCTTCAGGAAGTACTTAACCACCAAAGTAATCGGGTAACTGCACCAGTGACCATCCCAAAACAAATATCTTTCCGACGCCTCTAGCACAAAAATGAGATAAGTTGAGGATCAACAAATGGGGCACATCACATACATTGCTATCCTCCTCGACAATGTTTGCCATCCGCAGAACCATTTGCACCATTTCACTAGTATCCGTACCCGGAGTGATGAGCCCAAATCGCAGACAGTGCAATTCCATCTGAGATATGGGAGCAACTCCATTCTCCCTATATTCTTCATTCCCTCCTTCTTCTCCATTCAGCAAGCTCGACTTAGAGTCTACACTGGACAACTGCCCAGTTACTGGCATGGAGGCCAGGCTCTCCAGTGCCTCGCAAACTCCAGGCACGGTGTTTAAGTTAACTCTAGCCGAGCTAAATGCGTAGTCATGGCTACGAAGACGGGAGATGAGCTCCCGGTTGAGTTCACAGATGTCATGCGCTGCTTTTGAAGGAAGACGAAGGAGACTGGTGGTGAGGTGATTTTGGTAGTCCGAAGGTGAAAGCTCGCCAGCATCGGGTAGGAGGCAACGGTATGTGTGTGGCACATAGCTACAAAGTGCGAAAAACCCAAACTGTCCTACTAGAGTTGATTTCAGTGGATAAAAGTTTAAATAAAGTCGATAGAACCTTAATTATCACTTTGACAAAATAAAAGTGTATCTGCATGTATTTAACCAAACAAGTCTCTTGAGTCTCTCGGCGTTCAGTCCACACACCAGTATCACACAATAATACTACCGGCCTCTCAGCAACTCTGCACGTTGATTAAAGAAGTGACTTTAGGTCAATGCTAAAATGTGTTGATAATAACCCATATAGATGATTTAACAGGAAAAAAAGTGGAGAGGGGAAAAGAACGCGGAGCACATCTCCACGGGTCTAAGCTGTACACAACCACGCAAACTTTTTTTATTCAATGCCACTTAACTTTTATAGGGGTGACATAGGGTTTTAATACCAACCACCCAGCTATTTTGCATGTGTGCGGTAATCACAGTTCAGTTTGTCAACCGTCACCACTGCGCTACTGAAGTTGATTTAAGTAGACTTACAAAGCAGCGCCCAGGCCAGCCCAATCGGGCAAGTGGTAGTAGTACAGCCCCGGTGTGGAGTCGATGAGTTTGCAAAAAGCCGGTTTCTCCCACCACGTTGCCTCCATTATGGTCTGCGAATTGCAGAAAGACCAGGGTGATTGGACAGTTCAGCGACCAATCAAATAAAACCGACAAGTGGAACGGATTATGCTTTTATGAATTTTTGCCAATCACCTACAAATGCTTCTAAATCACCATCAGCGAATATCAGTGACTTATTTGTTATGGCTCAGCTAAGGTATCACTTTCAGTCGTGCAACTTCACTGCCTTCACGATGACAGAACATTCTAGGCGCGTGCATTCACACTCCTCTGTACTGGAATAAACCTCCGAGGCTAGCGTAATAGTTAAACCGCCCTCAATCAGTGAAGCTATACTCACTTTAATTATTCCACAAGTCATCCTTAAAGTCCCTCTTTCATGCTTTACATACGATCGCGGTAACCAGCGTTCATGTCACCCATCAGTGGAATGCATCGGCAGAATGCCTTCCCTTCCTCTTCGGTGCACCTCCTCAACAACTTTTACACCACAAACTGGAAAACCATCTAGCCACTTCCAACTTACACAGTTGATATTGATAGTTTCGACCAAAGCATCAATATCCCGATCTGTGATGGCCGTAACTAAAGAGGGAGTAAAAGGCAGACAAGTTTCGTGATATGTATGACCCTGAGGCGATTTGATTGGCTAATTTTGTCGGCATGCCTACGATTGCAGCCAAAAAATCGGCTTAATCTTGGGGAGATCCGGTGGATTTTGTGAGGGATGAAAGCAATTGAATCAATTCTACTTACAGTTTATGTATCTAGTTTAGGGTAACAAGGCAAGTTAGATTCATTTGGCAGTCACTTGAATGCGAAGTTTATCACATTACAAAAGCTAAGGATATGCAAAGAAACCAACAATATAGCACACGGAGAAAACTCACGATTTACACAATCGAGGAGGGAGAAACGAAGAACCAGTGTTCCGTTGGACAAGAAATGCGTTTTGATAGAGAGATTTGGATACTCAAATTGTAGAGCACTGGCCAGCTTTAAAGGAAAAAGGTGAGTCGAAGGGTAGAAAAGGGGAAAACCCTCTCTCCT
>NW_020170452.1:63805-92100 GCF_000524195.1 Echinococcus granulosus | reverse complement strand
AAAAGGTAAGAGTCGAAGGTAGAAGGGAAAACCGGTAACCTCTCCCCCCCCCCCCCCCCTATTTGATCAATCTTGGTAGATTAAAAAATTGCAGCTAAAATAGCCGTCAGCTAAATAATGAGGCACAGAGGCGTTAACATCGTGCCAATTTATGTTCATCCGCCTGATTCAAAAACTCGCATTCCCCATGGAGAAAGATCCCACACTTCCATCTAATTACGCAATACGTCAGTAGTTCTTTAAAACTTTATAGTTGCACGGACCCATAAACTCTCTCTCCTTGTTTTGTTTTTTAGAAAAAAGAGTACTTGTACCCCAATGTCAGCTGTTTGGGGATCCATGTGACACACACCGTGAGAGAACTTGGCCCTAACGTGCGACAGATTCAACGACAACATCTAGGCCGTAAACGGACGTTCGGAGCACTAGAACGGACAATCACAGATGACTGTCTCGGTGGTAAAGAAACGTTTGCTAGAAAGTCGTCCTGCCTTGATAGTATCTTCACCTCCGGTCTGAAAATTACTTCAAAATAACTTTTAAACATTTTGGTTTCAAATTTGGAAAGTTTAGCCTTTCACAAGTCAAGTATAAGCGCACCCAGTGATTGAGACTGTTGAGAAAACGCCGATCCATTGGTCGATCCTGATCCTTGTCCACGCGAGCATCCGAGGACTCGGACATAACATCTATGATTTAAAAAAAAAACAGTGGGATGAAGGATGACTTTGACCACCGCGTAGGCTATTAAGTAGTAAAGTTGTAATTTTCCCATATTTAAAACCCCAAACTTTACTGCTTCGTTATACGGTAGCAAAACGGCACTTCCAGCATCTCACGTCTGTGATTCCACACTTTTGGTGTATCTCTACTAG
Organism: Echinococcus granulosus; assembly: GCF_000524195.1. Lineage (NCBI taxonomy): Eukaryota > Metazoa > Platyhelminthes > Cestoda > Cyclophyllidea > Taeniidae > Echinococcus > Echinococcus granulosus. The sequence continues at coordinate 91,225 of NW_020170452.1, read as the reverse complement.
TCTTCGACCTCTACTGTACATTCGACAAAAAGCTTATTCCTAGCTAGCATGTTTTAGGGGTAGAAAAATTACTGTAGAAGAAAAACAATGCCGGTATTTGGTGGGTTAAAAAGACCACAGTAGGAAATTATTTGTTACAATCAGCTAGAACAGGAGGAATTAACCACAAAAAGGACATCAAAAGCTCGCAGACATTTGAACAAATTGAAGCATTTGCATCAATTAGTGAAGACGTTTACAATCCACAATGAAACAAAAGCCTGTGCTTTTCAACTTTACATATGGTTTTTTCATCCGATGCAAAAAACCAGTCCTAGCACCTCTGTTTCTACCTAACGGTTACTTCCTAGAAGGTAATTCCGATTTTGACGTAATCAGCTGGTGGGAAAAAAGGCAATGAGGATCATTTGGGGAAACGCCACCAGAAGAATGTAAAGAGTGAAACAATGTTCTCTTTCTATCACACCAACAATGCATCAAGAGATTTCGAGGATTGTGTGGACTTGTGAACCTAAGAATAACACTTCTCACGCATTTTCTACCACTGACTGCCTCTTAAGGAAAGAACTGTCTTTGTGTGATGTCAAGTAGCAGCGAGATGCAGGAAACAGGTGGAGTCTTGTCGTTAACGCTTAGCTCCGTCTCCAGTTCATCGCGCACACACACACACAAAGTGGCCTTCCAACGATGAAGTGATGGCCCAGTAGAAATGTGATGTGCAACAAGGGTGCATAATTTGGAAAGGACAAACATCATGTTTGTTGGGCCGACCTTGCAATACAGCAGTCACTTTCCACCAAAGTCAATCGGCTACTCAGTCAGTCGGTGAGGCAGGTAAAAATGTGCAGCATGGCCTCACATTGTGAGGTGAAGTGGAGAAGTGACCTCAGCATTTCAGGCCATTACATGATCTTTCAACTTTCCTCCTTCCTGTAGGAGGGACGCATCTGCTTAGACTTACACAATCCTAGCTACTCTCACTTGGCGCCTACCACTTTCCATTACAAACTACTCTATCGCAGTTGGAGTAGGAGCAAACCAACTCTTTCATCTTCCATCTTTCACGATCTCCCACGTTCAACATTACTGACACCCGTTCTTACACACTCATCATCTCCAATCACTGCATTCAAATGCGGCATGCAGCACTTCTAAGTCGTAAACACAGCATCCTGCCTCACTGGCACAATGCAACCACCTGTCTGGCTGACTTGGAGTGATTCATTACCAGAACCACATTGTTTACCTCAACCATTTCCCTACAGGATCGTTCTGCTGCTCCATACTTCCTCAAAATACAAAACACTGGAATTGACAAGTAGCTAACTTTTTCATCTTGACAATCGGGTTAAACTCGATTTGTGAAGCTGACAAGTTGCATTCACATCCATCAGGTTCAAGTGACATTTGACGATGTGGCAAGTCACAATTGGGATAAAGCAGAACCGCATCAACAGACCAACAAACCCTCGCCTTTGCATTAACATCGCATGAATTTTGCTAGCCCTTTGAGGAGCCACAGTATACCGTTGCAGTGAACTCTACCAAAAATTGCAAGAACTTTTATTAATCAGCAGGGGCCAAAAATGGATTGCAATGACCTGAAGGCTTGATATCTCCTCCTCTCATAAGAAGGCAAGGTCCACGTAAATAGACTCTGACAAACTGGGAGTAACTGCAGAGTCTGGAATTTATAAGTTCATTCCAAAAAGTGTGTGTGTATGTGATTGAGTGTCAAGAGATTTCTACCAGACTGGTGGCTAGGCAATTCCTAGATGTCATAAGTATGAGTTGAAATAGATTCCATTCTGAAGGCTCTTTCAACCGGCTATATACCGAGGTTGATGAGTATTGCTGATGAGCTGAAGGCAGTGAAGGAATCTGAGGAATACACGTGATGCCACCAGTACAACAATATTGCACCACCTAAGCGTATGCCCCAAGCACAAAGATCAGGAATTATTCCTCTCACAATCTTTCTATAATAAATTGCATGACGCTATAATCCGAGGATTTACTAACTCCCCTAGTGAAAAAAAAAATGAATCAAGCACGCAGTAAAAAGAAAGATTTAAAAAGCCTTCTAAAAAAAACCACAAAGTGGGTGTAACAAGCTGAGACGGGAAAATTGATCGCTTGTGTGGCAATGAAGCCTAGAAACACACTACAGATATGTCATTTTATCAGGAAAAAATGGAGTAAAAAAGGGACCTACTTTGAGACGAGGATAAAACATAGCGGAAGAGGATGAGTGGACAATGCACGGAATTCTCACACTAAAGACGACACAAAAAAAGGTGAGTACTTTGTGCCTAGACGAAATGATGAGTGTTGGGGCAGTGTGGGCTTAACTTACCAACATCTTGATAAAAAAGATGTCGGAGTCACGATCTCCATTGGAAGTTGTGACGCCGAGGCATTGGTGTGATGGCTGATGAATGAAATAAAAGGTAAGTAGAATAATAATGAATTATGGATGTCAAATAAAACCAAAAATGCGTAGCACTTACGAAAATTTCGACTGAAGGAAGGGACTCCATCTTTTTAAGCGTGTACGCAGTCTAGAAAAATATGATGGAAAGAGACAGGTAAACAGAGTAAAGCAACGCATTAATAGCGCTTGGACACCAGCTAGTGAGTATGGGCCTTTCGCATGTATAAAAGAAAATTTCCCCCTTCCTGTAGCCTCTTACAAGTGGAGACATGTCTACCTGCTCGTAAATCAAAAATAGATGTAAGTTTCTCGACTCCTTTTTGGCCACATCATCAAACTTTCTTCTCCTTAAAGAGACCTCATCAATGGAACAAACCTCCAGGAGGTAGCTTTAAACACCAACGAAAGAAGAGTTTAACGAAATGAGGGTGTGATTGGTTATTTCGAAAAAAGACTAACTTCTATTTTTAGGAAACCAACTCCAAAAACTATTCAGCGGGGAAAAAACAACTTCGATAGCTTGAACGCAAAAGCTTTGCTGATTAATTGAGATTTGAAAATTTACTGTTTAGACGTTGCGGCAGCGCTCATGGATACCTAATTGGAGAGCGCCTTTGAAGTAGTCAGCGAGTGACGGTTCAAGCGGTTTACGGCAATGACTCAATGCAATGACATTTTTTTAACCTGCTGCGCCTAGTAAAGTGCGTGCAAATGCTAGGTGAACTTGATGGATGCGACGGCAACTTGTTAGCTTTACAAAGCGGAGAAGTTGGCGGCTACTCGTCAATTCTAGTGTTTTGTATCTTAAAAAAGTGTGGAGCAGCAGAACATTCCTGTAGAGAAATAGTTGAACAATGTGGATGGATGGATGCATTGCATCAATGAGGCAGGATGCTGTGTTTACGATTAAGTAATAAGAGATGATGAATGCGTGGGAAGAACAACTGCCACTAATGTTGAAGGAGAGATTATGGAAGGTGATAGCGTTGGTTTGCACCTACTCCAACCGCGGCGAAGAAGTGGGTAGTGGGAGGTGGTGGGCGCTAAGTAGGGGTTAGTGGGTCTAAGCGAAAGAGTTTCACCCATTGGAAAGAGAAAAAAAATGAAAAACCATTACATTTTCCTTCACTTCCCTACTTCACCTTATAGCATGAGGACGTGAGGCACACTTTTAGTTGTTCAACCGACTGACTGCCTGAATATCCGACTGACTTATGACGGGAAATGGCTACTGCATTGCAAGGTCGGGCGAGCAAATACGTTGGTGGCTATCCCCAAACGATCCGCTGACTCCTCACCGCAATGAGGCACCACTTCATCGCCGAAGGCAGCTTTTTCTGTGTGTGTGCGTGTGTGTGTATGTGTGATAAACTGGTGACAGAACAATTCATTATAAGTTTTTTTAACCATCAACGTACCCTTGAAAAAGGATTACTACAACCTAGACGACTAGCAGAAAATGCAACTTAAGTAAAGTAAGCCTTAATGAGGGAAGAACGTAGATTTTGTAAATGAAGTTCCACAAACACAGCTAACTGAATATTTCCCTGACCTCAATGAAGCAAAAAAACCTGTTAATGTCTCTATAAGAGTAGCATGATAGCTGATTATGCATTAAATCCCTCAAAAACTATTGATAATGCTTAGCTGGATAGTCAACAGCAAAAGTAAGTAATGCTTGCTTAAGTGCAAGGAGTTGATTGTTTGTTTAACCTTCGGTTTTGGTAAAGGGCTACTTTGATGTCTTCGCCAGTGTACCTTCACCTAAAGGGCTGGCTTATGGGCCATGCCAGTAGCCTTAGGCATTGCTTTGTGTGGAGTATTATGTCTTCTTTAGTCTTTAAGAAAGTCTCAGAGCACTAAATTGGTGGCAGCGGAATATGAGCCCGATTTAAAAGGACATCTATCCTTATTCCTACTACCGGGTGATAAACCTCAGCGGAGCAGAAGAAGTGCATAGGCTACAGGTGGGAGAATTTGTGACGATCCCATATAGAAGGCTTGAAAATGACATCAATTTTTGGCAACTATCTCAGTCCCCTGTTCTGCAGGAAAACTATTAACAACGGGAGCAACATTGCCCGCGAGCCATCTGGAAAAGCGTCATTACAGAGTTTCCCTACCATACATGCATACTGACAATATGTACTCGCGACAGCTCCTCCACTTCTTTACTAGCTGGATAAATCTCAGATAACTATGACCGGGTAAAGCAGTGCATTGGGAACAAAGTGGCAAGGAGGATTAGTATCGAAACCCTACCCTCACGAAACTGTGTTAAATTTCGGCCTCCAATACAAAATTTGCTTTTAGGCCAGTGTCCCCACACCTAGTTATGAACACGCGCAATGACCAGCACAATTTCCTGTCCCGAATCCAGTCCCCATTCAGGAGGAAATGTCATATCCAGTAGGATCGTCAAGATGGATCAATGACCTTGCGGTCAAGTACCTCCGCAGTTGCATGGAGATCCAATGACGGCGCGGTTGGCTAACAGGTGTTGTTATTACATCGCTGATTACGTTGTGATGGTTGACAAGGCAGGTTGACCAAGGGGGGCGCCGGGGATGACGCTCCAAAGATGAGGGACCACTTTGTGCTATGGCCAGTGCACCTTTGCTGAGTGAGCTGGCCCCTAGGCCTTACCAGTAGTCCCAGGCCTTACTGTATATTGGATCTGTATATTCCGCCTGAGTATTATGGCCCCTTTCGCCTTCAAAAAAGTCTCGGTATGCCGCATAAGTCTTACACCTAATTCAGCTTAGGATCTAATTATACGGATAATTATTCTAAAGAGCTTTACTGCAGGGTAAGAACTACCGTCTGATTAGCATTGAAAGAACACAAGCACTTAAGAAACAGCTGACATATCCTATTTTTTTTCTTGAGAAACAGAGATTAAGAGCGTCCTTGCATAAAAGCCGCCATCAAACAAACATCAAGTCTAAAGGAATCATTGCACAGGGCTCAACTTACCATTCAAACATTAATTTAGCACTGCAAATTTTAACAAGCGGAAAATTGTGTTGTTTCAGTAAAAGTGCCAACACTTGGCTAAAATGCCTCGACTTACACATAGAAAGGTGACTGAATATCATTACAAAGTCGTCCATTTGAATGAGAGGAAAGCCGTTTGACTGGAGGGCGGCGGAATTTAATTGGGAAAAATTTCCAGAAAGTAATGCTGAAGAATTCTAACTGGATCATGAGAATGCTCACACCAGTTGATTTGCCCTCAAACAGGAATATGACTTTTAAATTAACGACCTCAAATTGTGAAAAACAGAGATATGCCAAGCATCGGACCTAATTACGTGGCAGATTTTACGATCTGCTACTGAGCAAACCTTCGCAGATGAAATCATTACAATCATATTGACTTCTGTGAGATTAATACCGAAAGTTTTTACGAAAGATGCCCTACCAGATGATCAGCATGTCGAAGCCGATTGACATGGCTACCATCTTGGATACGAAGCGAGAACCAAGCGAAGAGGGCATCTGAAAGGCAGGTGGAGGGGAGTGAGCGTGAAGGTAGTGATGTCGCCCCCTCCGTCTCCTCGGAAGCCGTTGTTAACGGAAAGACATTCAGGTAAAGAAGGATGGACTCTGGCATCTTTGACTGCATCAGGAGCTACAAAAAGTTGAATCAAATGGAGAGAAAATGGCTATTTTATAGGTAAATATTCTTTATTTTTGGTTCAAATGAATTGGCCCATTAAATGCTACGACCACAACAGTCGTAGACTAGAAGGATGAAAATGGGGTTTGAATGATCTAACTGAATAAATATTGGAGAATCTTGTAGGAAAATCAGATACTCCTGTTGGAGAAGCTGTGAATTGGAAGTAAAAGAGATTAGCATCAACTCTGATTTCCACATCACGTACTCTGGACTGCTACCATCCCTGTCTTGACTTATAAATCAGATGCCACATTGTTGGTGACATTGACTTGTTTCTTACTGGTTAGGTAATGCAGATGTCTATTTTGAATGACTGAATCTATGAAGACTCGCAAGAGAACTGAGAAAGCCATATCGTCTTTTGGTCATGAGTTCCGCACATGGACTAGCAACGCAGAGGAGACGAACTTGGACGAGTCAAAAGCTTCCTTGGAACACTGACATGATTGTGATACTATGCGATCATAATGTGAGGACACAATATTCTCTCCAGTTTGATTTTGGATAAATGCTTGATGTGAGAAGTTCCACTATCAACCAGATAAGGCCCTCCCCGAGACAGCTCCTAGTTGTGACACATTAATTAATATCATTGTTTTTATTCTAGGGCTTCCTGCAATTCACCGAGGCAGTCATGCCGACCTAAACAATGAAATGATCATAGGCAAACCCAAAGACAACATTTAAACGAAGCAAAAAGTATGTGGCACAATACCATTGGTTTCAATTGTCTATTTAACGACGTGATTCAGCATACGAGCTGGTGGCTGAATGAAAAGAGGTAAGGAAGTGGGTTTTTAATTGCAAAATGACATTAAAACAACTTTAGTTTAAGTCAAAAAAAAATAATCATTTTCTCTCTAGGATACGACTTTTAAAGAAGTCATAAAGTAAAAGTGAATACTAACCACTTAACTGAAAATACGATCATACTTAATCGAAAGTTGAAGGATAGGATACACAAGGTGCTACGTACTACCCTCTTTAGCAAAAAGGGAAAAAAAAACGAGAAACTTACAATATTCAGGGATCGGGGTAGACCAAAACAGAGTGATAGCTCCAAATTAATGCTATTAATCGTTGTCATCCAGCTGGGCTTTACCGGTGGGCTGGTAAGCAGCGCCAAACGGAGAAAGGAGAGTCTAAGGGGTAACACAGATATCAAGAGCTTTAGTTCCGAAAAAAAGGATTTTTAAGAAAAAAAAAGACAACACATACCCCTCAACATGAAGCCAAATTTTGTGACGCCGACAGATTCGAGCCAGGGCTGGCAGATAGTCAGAGCTCCCAGTCAGTGTTGAACCTGTTGAAATACACGGTCGTTAATGAGGGGACTGTTCCGCCTTTGCAAACATGAAGTCATGCATTTCTCCTGATGCAACAGAAGCAATCTGCCAATGAAAGAAGCTCTGATTTCAGTGACCTCAATGTTGATCGTGAACAGGTGTCTAGTCGACAAAAAGTTGCAGTAAGAACACCTCCCTTACTGCTTCCTCCTCATCAACCAATACTTCAAGGTAGATCATATATCTTATTTTCTTCTTCGAAGTTTTATGAGTTACACATTTTCCGGTGCCACGCAACAATTACTTGCGACTTTCCCACTGACGAACCTCGACTTTCTGACCGTAGCCGTCCAAAGCCCGCGAATCCATGCTATACCAAAGTTCATCCGCGATCGTATCATCTAATCCGATGGACGAAATCACGGCACAGCGCACGGAGAACATACGCTCCAAATAGTCTGTCTCTACCGTCTGATGCTACTGGTAGAAATATCACATATCTCCGTAGTCCATTCACTACGGCCCTGCACTACCTTGTAAGACGGAGAATAGGATTTCCTTTCGACTAATTTGTTAGTCCTGGATGTTTCTTAAAAGTTTTTATTTCACAATATCAAGCTGCATCGAGTAGACAGAACTAAGCCCTCAGCGAAAAGTTGACAGTGGCTTTCATCAGGGACTGAACGAACTTCTTTGACAACTCATTCTGGTGTTTTATGAAAAATGAAACCACCACCTGTAATTGTAGTCTTGAATCGAAAACAAAACATGAATGGAAACAGACAGTCCTTAACTGATCCATTTAAATAGCTAATTGTGACCAAAAACAATAGAGGGTATGTATAGGCTAAACGATAATTTAGACAATAATTTTGCCTTTTAGGTAGAAAATATCAAACTTATTTAGGCGGTACTCAAATCTGAAATCGCACCCACTTCTTTCAGTGCCACTACTTTTTTCCTTTAACATTTTTAATGGTATATCATTTCTCTCCTCTCAAACACTTCTGTGGAACTTACATGGTTGAAGAACGAACAACAGGACCATTGAGTAAATCACTCATGAGGTATATGTAAGTTAGCAGTAAACTTCCACTAATAAGAATATTTAAAAATACAACAGTAGGATTGGAAAAAATGGTAGCATTAGAAATTTGACCTGCATAGGCGATGAGGAGCAGGGGCTGTCGACCAAGGTGAAGGTCATTTTGGATAAATCTTTCGAAGTAGGGAACACTCTGAAACACAACAAAACCATTATGAAAGCAAAACTATATATACTTTAATAATGTATTTAATGAAGCGAACACTTCAAATCTCTGTGGTTGTCACCATCTTGATAAAAAGTTGTCGCCTCTGGACCTTCCGCACATCGATAACGAAACTTCAGGAATGACACGCAGTGCTGCGATGTCTTCATACTTATCAAGCAAGTATGAGATCAACTTGGATCGGATTCACCTCAAAACAGTAACCCCATTTCGCTGGTGGGATGTCATAATCTTATAAAAGGAAGGCACCTGCTATAGGCGGTAGCACAAGATTTATCGACATCGCCAATGGGTCGCTATCATAAATAAACAAGTCAAAAGCTAGTATTATTCTAGATAGAGGATAGTTGATGAGGGGAATGAAGTCTGCAAGCAAACCTGAGCGAATATTTAGGTCAACTCTCCCAGTACAAGTAAATGACAAATGAAACTCACTAGCTGAGAAACATCATCCATCCTACTTAGCAAATGAATGGCTTCAACGCACTGCGCTACCAGATTGCAATGAATGCATCAAATAAAATCGTCAGCATGCATAGGTACCATCAAATTCAAAAATTTCTTTGCAGAGATGAGGAGTCGCCAATGGATCCTTATGAGTATTTCAAAGAATGTTTCCTGTTGCTCGGATGGTTAACTTAGAGGCGTAATCGCAAAGACAATTCTCACAGCATAATGGAGGGATTAGTGTCTGCATAAAACGCACATTTTTTACGCTCTCCAACACAATAACCTTCACGCTTGTAAGCTTGGTACTGTACTACCCATGTTACCTAGGTTAGTTGCCTCCAGGTTCCTGTCTATGCATGCAAAAAGGCTATTTCCAACATATGCTTTTATGAGTGACTCAAAAAATACACTGTAGTAGTCAACTCACAACTACAATAACGTGAAATTCATATTTACCATAATTTAAAGGTTAAGTATACAAAATAAATAAACTACAGAAGGGTTTGAAGTAGATATTTAATTTGCTCAAAACAATAATTACCACTAGCTGTCCATCATACCTCTTTGAAAGGATACAAGCCGACTGTGAAGTCCACTTTAGACAATATTTCATGGTAAGAATTGAATAACTTAGCCCTAGCCACCTTTATTTCCATCTCATTCTTTTTTCTCAAATCTATTTCAAGTGCGATCAAGTGAATGACATCACCTAGAGAAATAAAGAGGGTGAAACAACATCTCACATCCCATAAAAAAATCAAAAGTCTTCCGAAGGATAGATTTTGCAACAGTGTGAGACCCTGGACTGTCTTTAAAAAATGGTGCTTTCAACTTCTTCTTTGACCTGATTTTTTGCGAGGAAACAACAGCCCTTGACAAACATTGCTGTGTATTCATAAAAGCTCATTTGTTGCCTGTTTTCCCTCGATAGGTGAACAATTCGGACAGCAGCGTACCACACGGACGCACAAACAAAGTGCAGTCTTCCAACGGAGAAGTGATACCTCAGTGAAGATGCCGAGTGGGACGTTGGTACATCATTCGGAGATGACAAACAATGTGTTCGTCCGCCAAAAGTTGCAATGCAACAGCCATTTCCCATTATAGGTCGGTCGGTCACTCAACGAGTCAGTTGGTCAGTCAGACCGTTAAAAGTGTACAGCACGTCTTCGCATTATAAAATGAAGTGAAGTGTGGACCAAAGTGGTAGTCTTTTGGTCTCAATCTATCAGGCCATTTCTTAGTGTTTCACCTTTGCTCTTCCCTGTTGGTAGGACTCATTTGCTTAGACACACAGTCCATCTCTCCACTACTCACTTCTCTGTATCAGTCGAGGTAGATGCAAACCAACTCTTTCATCATCTTTCACGTTCAACGTTACCAACGGTTGCTCTTACTCACCCACTTCTTAACAGTAAACGCAGCATCCTGCCCCTTCACACAATGCAACCACCTGTCTGGCTGACTTGGAGTGATTCATTACCAGAACCACATTGTTTACTTTAACCATTTCCCTACAGGATCGTTCTACTGCTCCACAATTTCTCAAAGCACAAAACACTGGAATTGACGAGTAGCTAACTTCTTCATCGTGAAAATCGGGCTAAACTCGAGTTGTAAAGCCGACAAGTTGCAACCACATCCATTAAGTTCAAGTGGCATTTGGTGATGTGAGAACTCAAATTAAGGATAAAGTAATAGAGAGCGCAATAGAGTTGTACATCATGCCGATAGAGCACCACTGTATACGTCTTGCAAGACTCCACAAGCTGTAAGCTAATTGACCTCCAGGCCTAGTTTGCTCGATTCACTTTTGAAAAAAGACAAGCTATTAGCCTTGAAGGACACTAAATGATTGGTGCTTGGAGGTACAAGACGCTGTATTCTATGCCCGCACGTCTTTTTTATGGTTTAACTTTAAGACGTCAGCTAACCCAACGTCAAGATGCTACCCAATGAAACTGGAAATTCCACACAACTCACAATTGTTGGCAAAGTGCTGTTATCTTCTGCAGGTAAGACGGTGATTAGGAGACCGGAGCAGCAGAGCTGTGAAAAAACGCAAACGTAACGAGAATAAGGTACCTATAACTATATGTGGAAATATTAATCACTCAATTTATTTCCTATTTAGATGCCCATTATACCAGAGATATGAGGAATGCATGCTTATAAACGTGACTATTTTACTATCACGAATGAACATTTGTTGGACAACCATTGTAAGAAATGTAAAGGCAAATATTTATCTAAAAAGTTTTCAGGTTGAGACTAAAGTTTGTAAAGGATTGTTATTCGAGAAAACAGGAGATGGATTCATAATCGATGAAGTGGAAGTCAGTGAACTAGAGATATTCACAAGAACAAAGTTGAAATGAAGTGAAATGGGGCGGAAATAAATAACACCAATAGAAAAGAATGAACAAAGTATGAGTGGACACATCAAAGATCAAAGAAGAAACGAGTGACTAGGCAGAGCAGAGATTGGCAGTAAAGTATGGGGTCGAACGCAGGCGTTAGCGAACAAATAAATGCTTGAATGGGTGCACTGGTGGTTAGGGGGACAGTTTAGGGTTGCAACGTAGCAGCAAGCATGTTAACATGCAAAAAATTTTCGGATAAAAGAACGCCTACATTGAGCGACAGCCACCGACGCAAGTGTGATGGAGCAGCAGGACTAAGATAGATCACCGAACGAGAGGCCGTGCCGCTATTAGACGAATCCAGGGGCGAGTTACCCGAAAAACCGGGAGAACCGGTATCGGTGTACCAGGACTCCTGCAGAGCAACTCGGCAAGCTGTGACAACACTCTCATTTGAGTCCTCTCCACCATAACAAACCCTCAGGCACGAGGCCGAGTAGCTGAATTAAAACAGCAAGAATATTAACTTTGAGGTGCTTTTAAAGCGAGATGAAGTGTGGTCAGATTAGCTGTATCATTTAGCCATGGAAGTTATAAGAAAAAAAACAAGCATTGAAACACTACTAAACCATCAAACAAAACCAGAATGAAATCACTTACTGCCAAATATGTTCCACACAAACGGAAATATCACCCAGAATGCGAGAAATGATCCTCTGACGGTGTTTTTCCTCCAAGTGATGAAGAAGGAAATCCACTTGATTGACGGTGTTTTGTAAGTGGACGTCAGTTTCTGGGATAAGTGAGCGAACTTTTTCTATTTCGGAATTAGCTGACTGGCCGACGGTCCGAGTCAGAAGTTCAGCCAACAAACTCCACATATCGGATTCCATGAACCTAAAAAATTAAAAATATAGGGGAACCTAAAAAGATAATATGAAGAGTGAAAACGAAAAAGGTGGCCAAAATTAGCATGACGGCAATAAAAGTAAAAAAACTGTGAAAAAAATTATTCAGAATCACAAAATGGGTGTTAGAGGAGTGACAAAAAAGCTATCAGCTTGACTAAAAACATAGAGCCTTCCCTTGAAAGAATCACAATGAAGCAGAAAATAAAAAAAATTGACTCAGTAGCCTAAGCTATAAAATTGTGAATATAGAAACACAAAAAAAGCAACCGGAGTAAAAAGTTTGAAGCAAATTCAGCATTAAAAATACGCATCATTTATTGCGCACTAAAATAAAGTGACAACTTGCAGTGTGAAATATAATTGGCCGTAGTCAAATGCGCGTGGAATTTCGGAAACCTAAGGGCCGTTGAATCAAGCGCGTATACAATACCAAATCGGAATTTCATGCCAGCTCATATCAACACGACCAATAAACTATCAGAGAAGCGACGTAAATGCTAGCAAAAATGGCTTAAAAGCATGCATTATTTTGGGTGCCTGTCTAGTTTGCTAAAATACAATAATAATATTCAAATTTGATACAAAAATCATCAACATCGAACTCGAATTGCAATCAAATTCGAATGCTTGCAATATTTTTTTCACTTGGCTGATGCTATATGCATCAATACACATTTTAAGGAAAGTAATGTAGCGTCCCGAGACTCCCTGAAGACGAAAGAAGACAAAATACTTGGGCAGAATATATATATTCAGCACGGAGGTGTCTGGGCTATTGGCATGGCCCAAAAGGCCAGCCCACCCAGCGAGGTACAGGGGGGCTAATTCGAAGTACAAAAGTGGCGCATCACCAGAACCGAGGGATAAACCACTATCGTATTACAGTAATATATCGTAGGTGGTTTTGTAATCGTTCCTTACATTTTCTATTTTGTAGCTGGACGTAATAGGGTTCCTACGTTTCATTGCTCCCATCTAGCTGAAATTTCAGGCATGCCTGTGTGGACGAGACTCATCGGTCTCCGCTTCTCTGTTATTAGCATTCGTAGAGACGCCCGGTTGATGCGTTTGGGGCATATTTATGAAAGATGAAAAGATGGAAAGAAAAATACAACTTTTGAGAAGGAGAGGAACCGCAGTCACAAGGTGCGGGAGGGGACGATACGGCCACGAGATTCTAATTTCCTGATTGCCTCCTCCCTGAACGGTGCATTAAAACAACATAAGCATTATACTTGCAGCCCCTCGGCTTTTTTGTTCGTCGGCAGTACACATTCTGCACTTGAATTAGGACTACTTCTGTTTTCATGATAGTCTCGTGATATTTATGCTACAACGCCAAATTTTACTAAACATATCTTAGCAGACTTCTACTTTCAACAGCCTTTTCTCGGCTAATTTTTTTTTAATCTTGTTTTATGAAAGGTGGAATGTGGTGGCCTACATTTTATTCGCTTATTACTCTTACGACTGGCAGCCTGAACACTTTGCCCGCTGTCCATTTATGTTTTACTGGCTTCTTTAAAAAAAGCTTTTATTGACTTGAGTCTTTAATGTCAGGGTTAAGTTACTTTCAATATGGTTGCTAAGACTCGCCTAGTTTTACTCAACCTGCTTTTTAGCTTTTCCGGTTTCCTTTGGGTATCACACGTTTTAACCATGTACATGCACTTTACTTTATTTTATAAATTTAACCTTAAAAATTTAAAGTTTCTTTTGGATGGTAATACGATTTTCAGTGCTTTGTTTAACACAGGAATTAGCCTTATTCTTTAAGCTCGCCCTTTGCTTCCGCACTTTGCAATTGGTTGGCTTTGTTGTAGTAGTGGTACCACCTTTTGCAAATGTCTAAACACAGTTTTAACCATAATTCGCCAGCTCTGGGATGCAAAAAACAAAGGCTTGATAAGAACAACAACAGTGTGGAAGAAGAAAGCGTTCCAGCACCTTCTAGTGATATTTCTCACCCATTAGTCCGGCGTGAAATGTGCCTTTATTGTTTTGACGTACTTCATAGGCAGCTATTTAATCAGGATCCTCCACCCCAACCCAGAACTTTCCCAAATCATGCATAGTATTGGTTCTTGATTTCTGTTTATTTTTAGTCCCTTATTTGTTACCTGGAGTTATGGTAAAGACCAACGTCTTCGTGGCTGTATTGGGACCTTTAAGGCAATGAACTTGTACACTGGCCTTCGTGAATATGCGTTAAACAGGTAGCTTATGTTCTTTTTTACGTTTTCCCCAGTGCATTACGCGACTCGCGTTTCTCTCCGATTACGCAAAAAGAATTTCCCCACCTCTATTGCTCCGTCTCCTTGCTTACAGATTTCGAGGATGCCGCTGATTACAAAGATTGGCAGGTTATTGCTCTAAGTTTGCTTGTCCATCGTTTTCTTCTTTTTTAATATGCATACAGATTTATTACTTTCTCCAACCAAATTCATCTCTTTTTACCAGATCGGCGTTCATGGAATCCGAATAGAGTTTCTAAATGAGCGTGGGTCTCAACGTTCTGCAACATACCTTCCAGAAGTTGCCGTTGAACAAGGTTAGCAGTTCGCCTACTTCGAGGGTATTTGTCTTTTGCCTTCTCAAACTCATCAATCCCATGTAGTACTGTTTTTTTTGAGAACATTGTTGTTCATCCCGTGACTGTTTTTTGACATTGAACATTTTCGACCTATTTTTACTTATCTGTATGGTCTATTTTTTGGTCAGATTCACACATCTGCGCTAATAATTTAAAAACCCTTTTAATTCCTTAACTTTACCTGCCGGACCCGAACCGGTTCTTTACAAGTGGGTCTTATATTGTGCAACCTTTTTGTATTTTGAGTTTCCATATCACATGCTACACTTGTGATCATACCCAGTAGCAGAATTTGTGGATTTATAAAAGCCAAGCGACTATAATGTGAAGTGTGCTGTGTCTCCTTGACCTAATAGTGCAGTGCATTCTTTGAGTCCCCACATCATAAAAATATCGTAAGTTTTGCATCATTCCAGTCTGGTTTCGGTGTTTGATTTCTAGGCACTGTGCTTACCGAAATGCATAACATAAATCTGTTGAGAAGAGAGTCTCCGTAAATATTATCGACGCTACACAGTCTGTTCATTTACTCTGTCATGCATCTTCTGTTTGGCTGGTTAGCATAACCACCGGCTAAATCCACATACCGCGTAGCCGTAATCCTTGTTTATTCTTATATCTGGTAGGTAGGTGTTTCCATTTCTTGTCAATGCGCCTCTCTCTGGTCCTTGCACTTGTTTACTTTGCTTTCGTTTTAATAAATAGGCTTTGTGGTTCTACATATCTTTGAACAAGTGCTCTAGCCAAAACTGCCTCAACCGAGCAATATGACCTGTCTATTTCTGTTTTGTAACTGCTCTTCTCCATTTCTTTGTTTCTAACATGTGACCTACGATATACAGGGCACAACTAATGCGTTCGTTTTATCGCTCTGGTTTTATACTCTGTGTGAATTATTTAACTTCGTTTTTAAATGTCATTGCTATGTCACTCTGCCATTATCGACGTGTATGTCTCTCAAAAACTTGTTCCGTATATGCGTGGTTGCGGCCCACGTTTTACACCTCTGTACGAAATTACACTTTCAGGATTCAGCTAACTACGAGGCGCGTTTTAATCCATCTGTGGTGTTGGATGTCGAAGCTGTATTCAGGCAACACCGTTTTCACGTCTGTTTGGTACTTTCTACGCTAATGAAATTATCATATTCCTTAAGCCATTCACTCAAGCTTTGCGTCACTTCGTACTCATCATACTTAAACAGGTTTCCCCTACATTTGATAACCAATTATTACATCTGCACAGTGTGTGAATTAAATTACTTCCCACATATTTTACGCTAGTTATCTGCATCATCTTCCGAGACATCTCAAATTTGTCGTGGTATGTGTTTCCGGTGCACTTTGCCTCCACATCAGTGCCGAATTGTTTTAGTTACTTGCTCCACCTTTGCATGGGTTGTCACGATCCCTCTCCCTTTTCAGGTTGGAATCATCAGGAGACAATTGACTCTCTGCTCAGGAAAGGCGGCTACAAGGGATCCATCAACGAGGCGGTGCGCTCTTCGGTGCGTCTGACGCGATATCGTAGCGATGAACTACAACTACATGCCGGCGACTACTTCGCTGAACAGGCCAATGGTTATCGCGTGTAGATATGCACTGGAGGCGATAGCAAGCTGAAGAGTGGGAGAGTAAGTGAGCGGAAGCTAATGCTCGTGCTTCCGTCCACCTCTCCCTCCCGCTTTAGTCTTTCGCTCACTCACTCATTTTCTGAACATTACAAGGTAGGTTGGTAAATCGTTGTTGTGCTGATTTCTGGATCAGAAAGGTTGGCTTATGGGTTCTCCCGTTTGCTTAGAATGGACGAGGAGACGAATAATATGCAGCGTCAGATGGAAGACCTTAATTTGCGTGTTCTGAGTAAGGAGAAGCCTTGTTAAGCTTACGGAGCATTAGATCGTTTCAAACGTCCGTTAAGTCTCCATTTGATCGCTAACCTATCCCCCCCCCCATTAATGCAAGCTGTTAAATCTTTGGCTTCTCTATCTCTAGGTTGAGCCTTCAGTTTAAGAAAGGACAGAGTGTAGGCTATAGCGGGACTGGTCTAGCACAGGGAGGACACTCGCTCACGAATGTCCTCCTGCCCTAATGTTTTGAGGGCATTGGGTGACATGTTGGCTACCGGGGTTCGTGCCAAATGGCATGCTGATTTTATTGCCTGACCCTGGTGGCACAAGTAGGTGCTATGTGTTTCTTATCATTTTACTCCACCCGATTGTACCAATGCGGGCCTCTAACAGCTTGGTTGATGATAAAAGATGTTAGTGAAAAGACCAACTCGGCACTGCAAGTGGTAACATCATCAGGGCAATAAAATATTTGAGCCAAGGCACTCCGGTGATGGCTTAAAAATGTTATAACACCTACATAATGTCGCATTAACGGGTTGTTTATGGGGGTGAATGAAAGGCCTTTGATTCGTTTAGGGTTACCAGCTTATAGCGACGGCATATATTGTTTACCGCCGCTTGTAAATAGCAATTAGCAGGAGCCGAAATGGTGGCGTTATCCGCCTTTTAAATCATGCAGTATAATGCGAAATGTGGACTTGGAGTTTTAAATTAACCTCGATGTTTTGTTTTTTTGTCTTTTATCTCTCTTTAAGAAACGACTCATCTTTGCTCACTACTCTGAGGGCGTGCAATTTAATCCTCACTGCTCTTTATTACAGCCAATCAAAAGCACCCGTATTAGTTTTACATTAAAGCTAAAATCTCCGTTTTTATAGTACCAATGATTGCGTGACTTGCGCTGCCTTTTCTTTTTATCACTTTCCGGCAAGCTTATACATCTTATCAGTACGAACCCAATTCGACTTTGGGATATTTTATAAGAACAGCTTTTTTTCACGTGTAGTACATGTGGAAAAGGGAGACATGTCTGACAACGACTGTGTTGAATCAGTGTCTTCCCTGTTGAGTGTGTTCGCTAATAAATCACTGCGCTCCTTCATTCCCGCTAACATAAATAGGAGTATGGCTTTTTTTATCATTCACATGCATGGAGTGTCGTTATAGGCGACAGGTTGTCATACCAACGAGTTGACTTCATGTCAGTCTAATATTGCGGGGGGTATCATGTTGCATGTCATTTGTAAAACCGGCTATTGATCGCCCGGTGAAATTCCTATTGGTTCGTCAAGGTTAACCCGCATAGCGCTCTCCCCTTGGAGCTTTTGAATACGAAAGAGGTACGGTAAGATCTTGTTGCGTGAGTTGTCATGTGACATCGCAGATTTTGCGTTTGAGTAAGTTGGGAGCACGCTTACTACTCAAATGGTTTGATATTGTGATGGAAAGTGGAGAGATAAATAAATTTAATGGCCTATGTTTGCCTTTTAGGTTCACTCGTAAATCTGTGCGTCTCTCATCGGCCCCGCAATCCACCTTATCATCGTTAACATCTCCACTCTCCGTTTTCATCACCGTTTTTATCGCCCCACTCATCTAGCCTGTTACTCGTCTCCACCCTTTTTCTATTTAACAGGCAGCGATATACCCACCATGTGCTAGTGCTCCCAATCCCCTTTTCCCTCATCCTTTACCTCTTTCAAAAATACCGCCTTGGAATAAAGTAGACTGACAAGGATAATGACTGTCCTGCACTGATTTACTTGTCTTTCTTTGCCCTCCCCGCTCCACTTATTAATCAAACTGACCCGCCTTTTACTCTCAAACAATATAGATAAGTTGGAAAATATTGACAAAAAAACTGAAGTTGACCTTTAAATAGTCTGCTTACTTTTGTTTGGCAGCCAAATGATGTGAGGAGGGAGGAACTGTCGTTAGCTATGTCAGAGGGGGTGTAGGTATTACGGGATCTGGTCAACATTCGGTAATGGGTGGGCGGTCTGCCTCTACCTAGAGTTAGTGTAGGTTGGCCCTGTCATCCTCATCAAAGACGGCTAGCAAGAGCAACAAGGGGACGCTGAAGTAGGTAAGTAAAAGGAGCCGAGGACCATGGCGAAAAACAGATCAACCACGTCACATCTCAAAGGTCCCCTTATACGAACTTCAAAGGTTCGCTTGACTTCAACGCCCCGAAACTGGTAGCTAAACGTGCGGATCCTCAAGCATAATAAAATGATGGAGTGAATAACAGCGAACGTAGGAAAGAGCAGGAGACTTGGTGCTTACTAGGGATGGTAGACGTTAGCAGGACCTATAAAACCGTTTTTTGCAGATGCAGAGGAGATACGAAGTAGGTTTTACTCAATAAGCGGGAAATGGTAAACTCTGGGAAAACATTCAAGGCAGCCCTTGACCAAAGCAAAAATAGCATGAAATCTCAAGTAGGAGGCATCAAGAAGGACCAGTAATACCATTAAACTACTCCATTAGCAAAAAAGTGTATTAAGCTTTAAAAAATTCACAGAACGAGTGCACGGGAGTGGTCATTCGTATTTGTCATCATTGTCCTCTCTATCCTTGGGCAAAAACTTGCGAATGGCATCGACAAGCTCCTGTTTAACAGAATCTGGAACAAGCCGACGGGCAACAGGAGTTAGTTCGGTCACCAGATCGTTCACGGTAACGCAGGAAATACCTTTCTTTGCAATCACTTCTACAAAATGGAAAGCAACTAGAACTCACTGTGGTCCGAAAAAAATGTGCAACGAGTTTCACTGAAAAAATTTACCGAACTCACAATGGTACATTCAGTGTTTCCAAACAACGTACCTTTGCAATAGGACTTAAGCTCATCCCTCCATCCGCATTCTAATAGCCTTGTCCTGAGTAAGTCTTTAAGTCTTTCTCGTTCTCCCGTAAGCATAAGTTGCTCATTAATGTACGTTCTAAGCTTAGCACAGTCCTCCCTAAAAGCGGTTTATACTCCCCCACAGATCTTACTGCATAGCAGTCATTCTTAAGGCTCAGTCTTAGTGAACACCACGACCAAGAGTAGCGCCATAATTTAATTGGCCACTAAAGACAGGGCTCTAGTGTCCTTGTAAATCAACCAATTAAATCGTGGCGCGTTTGTTGTATTTGTTGGTTGATAGCGGGCAACGGGCGCATGACAATTTCTTCTGATAAGTCTGCTTAACTTCGCCAATTGGTTCTTATTATGTTATTAATTCTCATCCTCAACTTTTTGCTTTGGAAAAAATATCCTGATTATTGCTCGATACAAATGAAAAGTAATCTGGAAATGTATGCGCATGTTATTACTCACCGGCTGCATATCGAGCCTCATAAGTAATAGTTGACCTTCTGCTTTGCACTCAGATGCTTAAGTTAGTGTACTCTAAACAAACTAGGACATATAGTTGGTCGATTACCGACTTAACTATTTTGATCATAAAACCCCTAACTCCTACCTACTCGCTTTCCCCGCATTTCAGTTCACACAATGACCGTCCCTAGCGTTCATCTCCTTGACATTCTCGGGGGTCGAAAGCTTTCATCGTTCCTCCTTTTCGAGGATTCGTTCCCTCTTGTCTCCTGCTTCTCGATTTGGCCTACATTGTGCAAACGTTTGTGCGAGCAATACACATGCCTAATTGTTCGATCAGAGTTACCCGGCTCCCCTCTTCCAAGCCAACTGCCCTCTACCATCCAGAAAATCGATTTTTGGGACTTTCCCTGTGCACTGGATTGTCTAAAGGAGGTGGGCAACCGAGTCTCCACCACACCTCCAGATTCTCCGCTCTGGGTCATTTTCTTCGAGAACATGGACGCCTTTTTAATGGATTGTCCTTCCGATCACGAAATAGGCAATTGGGCTAGCCTAATTTTATCACATCTTCTTTCTTTTGCCACTAATCATTCAATTGCCTCAGTTATCTGTTCCTTAAACATCTATAAAGCTCCCAATGTGGAAATTACCTCTTCAAGTGAACAGGTCCGAGATATTTTTGAGTCCTATGCTACCACCTGTGTTCGACTAACTCCAACCGACAACAGAAATATCCTGGAAGCTGATTTCTGGCATCGACGAACCCTTGACTCAATTTGTAAATCTGTGCGACTGATTTCTACCCTTGCTCCTCACAATAAACCAGCTGTTTCTGGTCTCTGTCAGATCACATTGGACCCCAAAACCCGTATCATTGTTAGCTGTTCCGCTTCCACGGTGATTGAGAAGGTGAAGGAGCCTGAAAGTTTACCTACCTCCACTTTTAAACTGACCGCTTCGCAGACGGAGATTGAGGCGAAACAGAAGGTCGTGCTGCCCTACCATGCTGCAGTAAATACTAGTGTAGACCCGTCTACTCTGCCTCTGCCTGAGAGCACGATTGATTACGTGCCTGATGTGTTCGATGACATTGACGAGGACGATCCCGATGATGATTTGGATATTTGAAGGGTCGCGCATTTGCTACTTATTAATATTTAAGTAACCTTTTTTCATTATTCACAGGCGACTTTGCGCAATCGCTATTTGGTGGCGGTTACGACATTCTTGAAGTCCGAAAATTTTTTCTGTACAATCCAACAGGTTTCTCTTAATACTCTCTTTGTTAATATGACACTAAATACATCATTGTATCAAGTTGTACATGAGGGAGAATAAAGTCTTACCAGGAGCTTACCGAAGAGCTTGTGAGCTGTTAGCAGAAGTGACTGTCAGAAGTGATTTCTACTCTCGACCTTTCAGTGTGACAGGCAAAAGGGGGATATTTGACGAGGTCTGTCACAAATCTAGTAGTCGCATCTATCAAGCGTGTGACGCGCGGACAGATTATCGGTCCCTTAGCTCAATGCAACATTAAATGTCGCCAACTTTGCGTGTCTGGTTCGTGCTATGAGAGATCAGGAACCTACTGTTTCCGTGCCATCGCTTATGACTAGATCGATCTGTTTACGACTTGCGATCTGGCACAGCCGGTTATCAACAAATCGGAAAATGAGTCACCAGAGTGGAATCTTAATAATACCTTACGTTGCTTCCAATAAGTAGACTTCTGCTACATGAAGTTTGGCAAGGTGAACAAGAGTAACTAGCTATTAATCTTCTCGGAACATGTAGTCTTGTCAAAGAGTCTTCCCATGTTCTGACTTCACAGCACTTTTATTTCATGTTTTCCGGCTCTCTCCCCACTTTTGTGCAAAGTTCATCGACAGTAGTGAATGCCTTACAAAGTCTTCAAAGGTGACCTAGAGACTGCATAAAATTTTAAGCATGCGGTCCCACTGAACAGAAAATTTGCCACTAGCTGTTGAGTGTCTTCATCTTCCAAACAATTGCTTTATCTAATCTACTTCTCTAGGTTTCTGCCTGTAGGATGTTAATCGGCAATACAGAATTGTTTTTTCCTTGATGACAAATTAAATGTACACCGTATATTGATGTCACATTGGCCCTCGACCTTCCACGAGCCATCTCCCCGCAGACGATGGTTTGTCATTAACGGGGGACCATGTCGTCTAGTGTGGACGCAATCTGTGAAGAGGGAAGAGTCGGAGTGGTTAAAGGTGCTCTCGAACGACTTGATCTTCGCCTGCTTTCAAAGTCTGTCCTTGGCATTCCTCAGGGTCTCCGTGCTGCTTCAGCCGCAACGATTCCTTGAATGGATGACGAATTTGCACGTCTTGGTGATTGTACGTGCTGCTTGTTGATGAATGAGGTTTGAAGCCCTTGACACAGATGGTGGAAACTTATTAACTAATACAAAAATAATATTTAAATTTCCACTCCTTTTAAGGTATAAAAAACAAGACAAGTACAATTACGTCTTCTAAATTGTATGCCTTTACAACGGCTTTTTGCATCATCAAATTATTGCGGAGAATTTCCCTTCGTTTTTTAACACTTTAAAGTGGAATATTGACTATATGCATGAAATGTCCACTACAGATTTCAGCCATCAACAATGGTTGAATAAATTTGCAAAGATTTTACAGAAATTCAAAACCTTCCAGCAACACGTAATGCCATGATGGTATGATTGACACAGCATTTTATCTTGGCGGAAACCTACGTTTTTGCAAATTGTCCCACTACCGGACAATGCCAGTAACCTTAGCTCCGCTGTACATCTGCAGTGCATTTTCTACCGCGCAGTGAGTACTTGTTATAACTTTTAAAAGGTCTTGGAACGCTATAAATAGGGAAAAAAAATCAACTAGTATTCTTACGCATGCACAGTAAACAGCAAGATGTGTCCAAGAATCCGACAGACTCAGGCCACAAATATTTAACACAAATTAAGAGGGATACTAACATCAAATCTATAAAAATGGCCAGGCCATTTCTCATCGGTTTCTTTCATACATGTAAAATAACTGCTGAAAGCTTTCTTAAAGGAAGGAGCCACTGCAAGAACTTTGTGTGAATGCACCTTTTAGGCGAGAGGGGTTCAGTAAATACGAGCCTAGTGACGGAACAGACACCATCGGCCCCCGAAGGGGAAAGTACGCTAAGAGCTCTTAAATTTGGATATCTATACCTATTTTGTTTTTCACTATCAAGTAAATTGTGTCCTCATCCACTTCGCCTTCTCGTTTTAGGGATATGAAGGCAGAGGTGGCGTGGAGGAAAGTGTCTTTTTAAGTGTCACCCTTTCCATTGCAACTAAGCGAATTCCTCCACGAAGACTCCTTTTTTGTCCAAGAGCGGAAATAAGTAAATCTTCATTTAAAGCGGTAGGACTTATCCTACTTTAGGGATGACTACTTATGGTAAGAAGCAAATATAAAATCGACGCCAGGAAAAAAACACCAACTTTATTTAGTCAGGGACATCAGAAATTGCTTGTCTTCTTTACGATACTTAGAAAGTAAAGTTTGTAGTGATTTCGAAGTGGCAAAGTCTGGCCTTAAAATGTTTGAAATATTGACTTGACGAATTTTTTTGTAGGCGGCAGTTTAATTTGTAAAGACGTGAGGTTTTTTCAACCGTTTCTGACAATTGAAACAAAGAAGTGGAAATATCGGATTTGGGTGAATGAGCTATTTCTATGTCCGGATCCTTGAGTAATAAAAGTAACGAATACCTTTCCATCTTTTGAATTCTCTACTTTGACAAAAAAAACCACTTACCATGTACTTATTGGCGTGAGTTATAAGAGGGCCATAATGAAACGTGGTGAAACACTCGGTGAGTTGGATAAATCTTGCAGAATAATCTACTCAAGTGCTGGCTAGACTCTCCCATTCACTGTAAATCATCCTAGGCCCAATATTTTTTAACTTTATCAAAAATCATGGCAACTCAGCCGCTTATTTAGTGGTTCCAAACTCGACATTATTTAAGATCAACTGTCCGGACAGTAAAGCTACTGGAATTAGAGGGTTGAAGACGAATTTTGGGTGCCACCATGACAATAGTACATGCAGTTATGTGGCACACATGTCCTGCTGTTGATAATCTTCACATATGTTGCCGACCAGTTAGCTATGGTGCCTTTAATCAAGGTAGCGAACGAGTGGCAGTGCGTACTTGGAACGGTGTGCGCTAATGGGACATTCCTTCCGAACAAATGTTGAAGTACACCATGATGAAATGGTGCTTCAGTGGCTATTTTAACCGTAGCGTTCCTCTGCTCATTCCACACCCTCAACCTTCATTATCGTCAACATCTGGTCCGATGACTTCCTGTTCTACACACATACTCGGAGTGTCATGTTGTTAGTAGCAGAGGCCAAAATCTATTCAACAAAAAAACTATCCTGATATCAAAGCGTGATTGACAAGCCTAAGCACTACTAAGGTTGGCTATCTGATGCGAATGGATATAGCTCCAAAGACTTCCATTAGAAGCGCTAAATTGACATGTACCTTTGGTAAGGCAAGAAGGCTATTGGTAACTAATGTAATACAATAGTGGTTTATCCCTCGGTTCTGGTGAGGCGCCACTTTTGTACTTTGAATTAGCCCCCTTGTACCTCGCTGGGTGGGCTGGCCTTTGGGCCATGCCAGTAGCCCAGACACCTTCTCCGTGCTGCATATATATATATGTTCTGCCCGAGTATTGTGTCTTCTTTCGTCTTCAGAGAGTCTCGGGACGCTACACTAATGTAACCTCCGACATCACGGCAATACTGAAGGGAAAACATTGTGACAACGAAGAATGGATACAGACTCTCAAACCTATGAGGTTCTTCCAACTCGTGTACTTTATTAAATATATCTGTTGTCAGGCTAACCCGGTTGGTATACAAAATATTCCCCTTGTGGAACAATTTTCCAAGCTTTAATGCCATGAAAGATAGTAGGATACCCGAATAGGACGAAATCCCGGCCACAATGAAATCCTCGAGATGTATCCTAGATGGTAAGATCAAATATCTGCTTCCCTTAACCTTAATTTTAATGCCTAGCGCTCCTGACTCTTTGGTGGTCTTTAAAGCACCGAATACGTTGGGACGGTTGAAGAAGAGGCATGAACAAAGGGAAGGAGGGGAGAAGGGGCGAGTCTCAAAAGAGGAAGAGAGTTATACCGTGACCTGATATTTTGTGTGACAGTTGGTTTAATTATGCGAAATCTTTACTGCATATGGTATGTCTCCTCAATCCTTCTGTACGTTATAAATAAACCATCCGCCGCTTTGGTAAAAATTCCTCAAAACACAAATCGTTTACGGGAAATTGTTTCTCCCTAATAGTACAAGCTGGCCAAGGAAGAAGTAGGAACAAATTTTTCGCATTGCACCAAGCAAAATTTTATCTCTCTTGTGGGAATTCACCCTTCTTCATGCTGAGAATTCAACAGTTCCGCATTAACTTTTGCCTGGTTGTACTGCTGGCCTGGGTAATAACGCGGTGTTTTGAATTAGGTCATGGTTAGATTCCACCACTGATCGGCCTTATTCAATTTGATGTTTTCCTTTCATTCTATATTGTCGTTACCGTGGTCGGTTCAAAGGTCTCTCCATCTGTCAACCGAACTGGGAGGAAACCTTATCCCCATACTGCCTACACATGGAGACAGCAAGTAATTCGCTTTCCTGATATGTGATAGTTCACTCTTCCGTCAGTCTGACAAGAGCCGTACCAGGTTGCATAACAATCATGTATGACAAGTGTCTAGGCGGAGTTTCAAAAGATTACGTTAATTTGCTACCGTTTTTGACCGATCTCGTGATGGTGAGAAGACCACCGGTCTCCGAGGTGGTGACAAATTTTAAACTGTCTCCTTCCTCCCCCTCTCCGAATAGAAACTTGACGGCTTATATGTTCCCTTTTTTTAACTTTAACAGTCATCTCGACACAACTTTCCGCACGGAAGTGTGCCACGAAGAGAACTATCAGGTAATATTTTGGTCAAACCATTCTAATGCAAAGAATGGAAGGTGAATTTACTAAGCCCTCCTAAGTAATGTGTGACTTTTGTTTCTAAGAGCTAAGACAAAACTTAGCTGCAACCACCCACAATTTCCTCCCTCACCTGCATCCCCTAAAGGGCTATTTCTATTTTTTCCAGAAGAAAGTATTGAGAACTTAGAGAAGTAGGGAGGATGAAAGCGAGGCGGTATCCACCTAAGGTGCCGTTGGATGCCTCATGGCTATGAGTCGGCATAGGAATTGGACTTTCTTTTAACTATTTAACCAATTTAAACTCTTTCTGAAGAAGTCTTCCCTAAGCACCTCCTAGCTCGATCTCGTCCTTATTTACTTGACCTCCAGCTTAAAGGTCACAGTGAAAAATTGCTTCTGCATTCCACCAGCAGTGGAGATAACCAATGATATGCTCGCCCGCCTACCAAACGGTGCAATAGAGAAACCCCGCCATATCGTAGAAGTTATTTAGCAATCCACCTAGTTTTTCAGGCTTACCGTCATCTACTGTAACAATATATTCATAGTCAAGAGGGATAGGTGCGGAGCACTTGAGTCACTTCAGTTAATTGCGCACAGCCCTCCCAACTCCAGCCCCTTAACCGGTCAGCTAGTCTGTAAAAAAATCAAAAAAGTGGGAAGAGAGGGCATAAAAACTCAAGTTGCACTCTTCGAGTGGACATTTAAAATGTACTTAACAAGATGGCACGAAAGTTGGCTTCTCTCTTCCACCTTCTTCAGTGAGGAAAATGCTCATTAGTATAGCCCCGGGGCAAAGCACAAATAGCCAAATGCGTATCTTTTTTTCGGCTTTTTTTTTCTCCTATCGACTTAATGACAGCCTAGGGGGAAGGGAAGAAAAATGCCCTTTAATTCAAAATGCTGAATCTTATATCATGCTAACCTCTCAACTTCTGTTTGCTTCGGTGCTTATTATAGCCTCATAAAACATCAAAAGAAGACAAACATTTTATGCTCCATGCACTTGAGAAGGTAAACACATAAGATCAGGCGTATTATTAAATGCTAAATTAGTCCATGTACACGGCTCGTATTTCAGTCCTTAATTCTGCCGCCTTCCACTCTGTCCTTACGTAAGAAAATGGGTAGGAGAGGGAGGAGGAGGAGGAGGAGGAGAAGGAGGAGGAGGAGGAGGAGGAGGAGGAGGAGGAGGAGGAGAAGGAGGAGGAGGAGGAGAAGGA
>NW_020170452.1:47632-63705 GCF_000524195.1 Echinococcus granulosus | reverse complement strand
GAATGACTATAAATGCCCCTGAGATTAAATACAACCACACTCATGGGCTAGTTAAGCCCGTTTGGTCACACAATCAAAGGTCGCATTCACATAAGAAATGGCCATGTCTACGAATAGCATTTCCTTTCACGGCTTAAGTTCTCCCTGCCACAGTTGGACCACACCAAGGAGGCAACATCGGCGATATAAGGAGGCGATTTAATCACATCACCAATCACATAGTTGTAACTGCGTCGTGTCAAACACGCCAACTGCAACCATGGTTACCACAATACCAAAATCCAAAAATCAGACCCAAATTGGCTCTTGAATGTCAAACTAATGAGTGCAAATCTTTTCAAGAATGGTACAACCAATTTTTTTCCTCCATTTCTGAGGTTTTTAGCAACCGTAACTAGGCGCAATAACTGACGCTGTTATCGTAAGTCTAACCAGAGGCTTGGCAATTTATAAATACGATCGACTTATATGCTTTTACTCGGTTGCATTAGACAACGATGCTGTCCATCTATTCCACCGCTTTTCGAGAGACAGACCTCCCCAAGCTGAAGATGATGCGAAGGGTGATGTCAACCCTAGCATCGC
Organism: Echinococcus granulosus; assembly: GCF_000524195.1. NCBI lineage: Eukaryota > Metazoa > Platyhelminthes > Cestoda > Cyclophyllidea > Taeniidae > Echinococcus > Echinococcus granulosus. Next base: position 63,120 of record NW_020170452.1, on the reverse strand, counting down.
ATGACCAGTCGAGTTTACAGTGAAGACTTGAAACATGCCGCAAGACGTGTGAGATCTCTTCCCTTTTTCTCATATGTGTCTATTAGTAGACAAAGTCTTCTTTCTGTGGAAAGAATAAGTTGGCATTAGAAGGAAGACTTTTAGAGGGAGAGAAAGGGGAGATGAATTTGAGGCTTCCATATATAGTTAATTAGGAAATTACCTACACTGAAGAATATAATTTAAGCGTTGCAGTTATTTACAACCACTGACTGCTTAGATTCGACAACTAGACGACTTCCCACTTGACAGGTGTAAATAGCGATGTGGTAGTCACGTGGTGGAGTCTGTTTAATCCGCACCCTTAATGTTTCGAGTACAGTCCAGCTCCAACTAAATTCAATCCAGAAAAACAGGCAGGCAACAGCATGCTTGTCAACGAAGACCTGCAGACACAGCAAAGTACGGCGATGGGAGGCTTACTCATTCGGTAGAGGGATATGGTAATGGTGGCGGTGACGCTCTCAACTTGCAGTCTCGGCAGTTATTTCTGGACACATTCAGCTACTATGTAAAGCCCTCGATCTAGGTAAAACCCTTCCATTAAAACTACTAGGAGCACCAAGTTATTAAAATGGCATCAAACACGTGACACAACCGAGATGGACCATTTCACTGCCATTACAAACAGCACCCTCTTTGATGTCCCCTGGTGGAACACTAAGATGGCTCATTTGTTCTGCCGTTTTAGACAAAAGGCCATCCTTTCAGTGCAAATCCATTTGTATACAAGGACAATGACAGTGAGATGGGATTTTCAATTGTCCAAAATTTGCCTAACTCAGTCAAAACTGCAATTCTGAAAGAAAATCTACTTTTGTAGCACTCGTGATGAGAAGTTGCATTTAAGAATAGATCACTTCTGCCTAACATAAGTAACATCCAGTGGCGGCGATCCGAAAAGTAAGGGCTAACCCAACTTTTTGCTCATCCTGACAAAATGTGACTTTCTATTAGTACTCGCGTTTTTTTGCTAATTGATTTTAAGTTCAATTATGTAAAGACAATCTGACAAGCTGTAAATCTATGCAAAGTCAAATTGGGGAGTATTTCGTCCAAAAGTGTCAAAATACAACATAATTTTTGGAAAGTTTTTCAATTCTATTCTGCTTTTATGAATGCCTAAATAATTGATCGTTAATTAAAATCCTGATGGAATAGCATAACTTGATATGCTTGTTTAAATCAACCACTGTTATTTAAATAGATTTACCGAGTCAGTATAAATGCATAATGAGGCATCACAAGTTGAAGAATTTTATGGTAGGATCTGTTAAGAAAAAATTTCGAGATTTAAAAACCAATGCAGTCACCACCTCCTGCTTGCATGTCATCAACGCACACTTAAGGTGATAGCAATTTCGCTCTTTTCAGTCTCGCGTTTTTCGACCTTCTTTAACGTTTTAGAGATTGACAAATCCAAAATCATGATAAAGCATTGAATACTAGCGTCAGTTTGCACGAAGAATTACGCCTTATAAGGTGTCCAAAATAATTTAGAATTTGTGGCTTATTTTTGAACACAGGGTGTTTGTTTTGTGTCACTATCGTATGCCACTGCATGGTCTTTCTGAGTAGGTTGTGTACCTCATTTTCCAGTAATTAGCTGTTAGTCATTAATTCGGACATCAACATCGCACATATGCGACAAACGATTCTTTATCCGTTTGTGATAACAGATTGTCTTTAATCGTGTGTCCTCAAGTGGCTTGTTGATGCAAGATGTTCTTAGACTGATGATACTCACCTTTATAATTTTTTACCTGCGGTCTGTTTAACTCCGACATTCATTTCAACGATGTCTTAGTTTACGGTTTAATGTCAAAGTAACTCACTGGATTATTTCAAGAAGTCATTAAAATATTCTCAAGGCCCTAGCAACAAGGTATAGCTCAACCGTGACTGTTTTATCTCGACAAAAGAGGCGAGATTCCCCAGAAATGAACACTGAGGTACGTGTCAACGGGTGTTACTGCTTTTAGCCATGAGTGCAGTTGTGAAAGAACATGAAACTTGCTTCGTGGTTATATTTATGGTTTTGTGTGAAACAAGTTAGCCTTGTGTTCTAGAATTAACAAAAATTCAATCAGCGAATCTTTGTCACTTAGTGAGGCACAAATTTACTAACAATCACACTGCCTGCAAACTTTCTTGTTTTGACAAACAGAGATAGAATCTAACTGTTTCCATTGTATTTTACTACCCAACTGGCAAATACCGAGACACGATGATGGTCACCAGGAGAACTAGCGGAGGAGAGCACCATTTCCCTTCCCTCTTCTCATCTTTCGCACTCTTTTTGTATCACCTAGAGTGGATCAATCTGAGCTGTAAAATTATGTTATGCAATACATTAAATAAACGAAATGAGTCATTTGACCACATCTAAATGTCTAATGTCGAATACAAAAGTCGTTTCTCATTATGCATCCTTCAATCAATCAGTCGGGTAAACAATCTGCCAAGTACTGGCGCGCTTCTGCTAAATAATGAGGTGAAGGACAAATTGCTAAACTCCTGAGATCCAGCGTTGTAGGTTCAACTACTTTTCTTTCACAGACGGATGAGTCCCCTGAAGCATGATGTATTTATCTACTTAAGTAAGTTTCTCCCACTTTAGGACCGACCCGCTCTAGTTAAATCCACCAAAGAGTGGAGAGCGCAGGTATAAACAATATTTGGCATTTTGCTAGTTCCTATAAGTTATAACAGGCCATACCATCAAGAAACGTCAAAAAGCGCACGACTGTTTTTCCCCCACGTAGATAACGCTCAATCTGTCGTTGGCTTGGTGATATGCGCCCACGCAATTATGTACGTCAACGCACGTCGAACAAATTATCCAAAAAAGTAGGAAAGACAAAAAAATGACTTATGCTAGAGGCTACAAAGTTTTTGAGGTAAGAATATCATTAAAGGGAGGCCCATAAAATGAGGAGCGATCTTAATTGAAGGACTACTGAAACCACGCAATTGGCGACATAAACCACGAGCTATGACATCAAGATCTTATTACAATCCTATGTATCAAGCACAAAAAGCTCTCCGCGTTTCCCTATGGGAAAAAAAATTTCCCAAACTTCCTTTATACATTCGTCCCCTTTTAATTTTATTCGTTATTTTGGATTTTTTTTCGGAGTTTTAAAGTAGAGCAGGTCAGTGACGAGCTTCTTCGATATGTCCACATTTTAACAGTATATTAGACAGCAAGAAAATAAGAACCTCGAATAGGCTTTAAATAGCGGAGCTCTGGGGTTCCTACCCGATGGGGGAGGGAGGTATTGAATTAATGACTGAGAAAAGAGCACTTTCACAAAATCAAGCGAAGCCTTTGAGATCTTATTTCATGCGGAAAGAAGGTGTTAAATTAAGGAGAGAGGGAAGAGCTCTCACCATAAATTTAAGCAAGTTTAGCTTTTTTCTTTACGTGCAGACACAAAAACAGCCTATTTACGCCTCGGAGGCGGTGAATAAATGTGGCACAAAAAAGGGAGAAAAGAGGGGTAATTTGTGGCATTTGCTTGCACACTGGGTCAAATGTAGAAAGGGAAAAGATTCCATGTGAGCGGATAATTTTTATACAGGTAAAATGAATTAAACAACATTTTTACCACAAATTTGTCTTCTTCGTCACCAGAAATCTACTTATAAGTTTTAAGTAGTACGCGGAAAAGGAGATTTAAGAGTCTAGAGAAATGCATTTTATTGAGGGGCAGCTTTAATAATCTCACTAGACACATCGAGCAGGTATCACTCACCCCAAATCCTTTTAACTGGTTTTTGTCATAAATATGTAAAATAAGAAGAGCACCACTGACAATAGGTGACATTATCCAATAATTTGACGTTTGGCAGCATTGCGTTTACATCGACTGGAGGGATGGGGTGACGGAATCAGAGGGAGATATATATATAAAAACTTGAAAGAAAGAGGAGGGAGGTGAGGGATGAAAGGGATGATCACAGCAATGCGTCTAGTTCTGTTGGACACTTGTCCTTGAGGGTTGAGGTTGAATGGAAGTGGTCAGACTGGTGGAATTGAGAAGATCTCGTTTTCTTCGACACGTCAGCAGGTTCACCAACTCCACACGGAAGGGACGACTGGTGAGAAGGTAGATGACAAAGTTGGCAAAGGAGTCGGCGATGATGAGGAAGCGCAAGTAAGTAAATACCCTAATCACCACAGTCGGAGACATACTGTTCGCACAGATGACAGCAAAGAAGACCGGCGCCTCACAGACAATGAAAATGGTGGCGATAAAGAGGATAAAACGTGTAGCGCGTATCTGGTTGGGCAGTCGCTGTGCTTGACGGACCGCCTGTAACGACGGCACCACGCATCCGCCGCCATCGTCTCTCGGTGTTAATCGACCACATCGAAAACAACGCCAACGCTTCCACTTCTCTCCCTCCTTTTGAGTCTCCCTTACCTCTACTTTCCGCTGTTGCTCTTTTCGTCTTTCTGAAGGCATGCGATGCCGCAGCAACACCACTATCATGAAAAGCGTTGCTATAGTCACCACAGTAATGGGAATGGCAGATTGGTAGGCAAAGAAGATCTTCTCACTAATGAGTTGAAGCCGGGAGGTCTGATCGCTGCGAATGTGGAGCACCACATTGTCAAGGTTGGTGCATATGAGGACCTGACGAATGACCAGCCGGAAAGTGGAGAGAGCGATACCACATACGATAAGAACGCCAATGTAGATGAGCTGTCGTTGTGGACTGAAGATGTGCGTGGAGACACGGGTCGCCACGGGTCGTGTGATAGCCTCGCAACGAGCCAGCGCGATCAGCGTAACCACCCAGTTGCGCGAGCAGATGGCGCTATTGAGGCCGGAGAAGAGAACGAAGGAGAAGCAGAACTCGGACAGCCTCTCGTGTCGTGTGGTAAAGTACTCCTCCCAGGCCTTGTGTACGAAGATAGTGGTGTTGAGCCACATCTCCATGGCTGTGAGCGCCACGAGGCTGCGTTGCATGGATCCAAAGCGAGTGGCTGCTGGGCGGGTGAGCACCACCAATGCCACTGCCTCCAACACCACCGCAATCGCTGCAAACACTAACAGTGCGATGTGCGAGTTGTCCGACACTACGTCTTGCTGAGCATCATAATTCCCCAAGAGCCGCGGATCGCAGGAGTTTGAATAGACAAACAATTTATGCGGATCGATCAGTGGTAAAGTCGGTTCCGCCGCTGTCTCATTCGTCACTAGCGTTGGCAACGTCGTCATTGTCGTCGTCATCGAAGTCATCATCTAAGCATCGACTATGTGTTGTGCATGTGGTGGCGTGTCTGGGCAGATTGGCCCTCCCCATTGGTCTTTCTTTCTTCACTCCACCCCAAACCCTTTCCGTTGATCGTGTATGCAAGTTGACTGAACTGCTCTGTCCAATCAGATCATGCTGTGTACTTCTGACCAATTACCGCAGCTGACCGGTTCCGCTGTCATCAATCGTCGTAGCAACTCTTTTGCTCTTCAACAATGTTAAACTGTCATTCAAATTTACCCTATTTTAACAGAGAGCCTGACAAACTACTCTTATTTTCCCCCAATTTGGTCCAGTTTTACCACCGGCTGACCTTTCATCTTCACAGAATTTCTGCACTTTAGTTTTACACACTAAAGAATTTTTTTTCTAAAAAAAAGGAGGCTAGAGTCACCCTTAGTTTAACCTCATCGTCGCCATTTTGCAATCCAACTTGACATTTGATGCAGCTGTCATATCATATGTGACACGACTGTTGGAGCTTCTTTAAAAACCCAGACCTGAAGTTGTCTTCGCCAACTTCCAACCTTTTTTTCCATGTTTTTGCGGACAAAATGATGCCAAAGGAAGGGAAAAATATTTTTGTCTTAAAACCGACTGTTAAAATTCTTAGGCAGCTTCGCTTAACTCCTTTTTCCCCATATATAACTTGATTAGGCTTTTTTTTTATGAAAAAGCACAGACAAGAAACGCGAATATGCTGTTTTTGTCCTCTGAAAAATTAAATACTCAAAATTTGATTGAACGCTTGGAGAGAACCAATTTTGGCTGTTTTGATGCGTCTGATGCCTCCCAAGGCATCATCGGCGATGGAAGCAGTCCCAAGGGATCCTTTCTACCCCAATCTCCTAATAGATGGGCTAAAAATCTGGTAATGTATCACTTTATCACAGCCAAAAGGGACACACATAAAAGATTATCTTTTATCCCAAGGGGAACAGATTATTACCTTTTTATCTGTTTTTGAAATCCCCCCCCCCCCCACGAAATCGGTTCATTTAAACAACGGACTTGACCTAAAATTACAACTTGTGATGGTTATTTAGGAGTCCCAAAGAGTATGGGAGGTTGCTGCGACCTCATCGTAGCAACAGGGTCCCAAAAAACATGCGCTTATCTGGCCCGTGCCATGTAACCTTGGTCTGGACGCAAAACTATCCAAAGGTTGTCCTCTAGTCTTCCCCTTCCCCCTACCAACACAGGGATGCACTTATTCCCTCCTATCTACAGTGAAAAATCAACCACATTAGATACGCTGGTGGGCCTTGACAAGTCCCCATTACCTAAGTGAAGGGCAGACATCGTAACTACATCCCCACTTCTTGGTGCCCTTTCATCCCAAACTTAAAAATATTATTTGTCGATTTTATTAGCTGATGGGAACAAAGGTTATTGTTTATTATTAGAAGGCAAAAGATCAGAGTACAATCTCACGCCCTAGCAAAGCGTTTCTGGGGGATAATTAAATCGTCGTGACAGGGGATGGCAATCCAGCGCTGATATTTGTGGCTTTGTACTTTGCAAACGGATAAGGATCTCGTTTTTCGGGGAGTTAACTTAACAATCCACTGAGAATATTCGGATAGCGTTTAACTTGAAAGTGGACAATCTACGATCAGGGATGTTCTGGGAACCCTCTACCCCGGTCCCCGAGGGCCATATCTGTGAGCCTCTCCGACCCGCCTCATTCTAGAGCTCTGGATTAGTCTCCGCAATTGGCGAGCCCTACTGTAGCTTCAAGAAAGTTTAGGGGAAATATGTTGGTGAGAGAGGTAAACAGTCACGACACACGCTGGAAACCCAAATATGTGAACTGAACTTCAGGAGGGTTGAAACAGCATCATAGACCTCTTCAAAATCCCCTATTTTCAGTTCTGCATACAAATAAATGGCGTTTAGAGAGACCTCTAAGAAATATTATTCATCTTCCCAGTTTGTCTTGCAGGTGGTCTTGATATTCCTGAATACCGACCAGATGCATATCCATCATCTGAACTTTTTCATTGACTTAGAGGATCCGTTGAAGCCGATGCCTACCACCGAGGAGGAGGCCTCGTCACCTTTTCGCGGCCTGCTTATTACACCATTTCTTTCAAGTTGCATTTTCATATCTGAAAGCAATTATTTTTAGCCAAAAAAAATTAATAAGGTGAAAATATTCCAACATGTCTACTCCCCTCATAAATATTCCCCCTCGTGGTTGCATACCTTTGGAGGTGGGAGAACTGAACAGCTGAAAGCAGGCGGATATATGAGGTTTTTCGGCCATCAAAGACTGTATTTGCTGCATTTTTTCAGATTTTTAGATGTTATAAACCACATGACGGTAGGTGAAATGCCTTCCTTGTCTTTCACTCCTTTTAACCACAAAATAGAAAATCCACGTCCGTTCTCCACTCATAAAATTTGATGACATCAATGAATCCCATTGTCCAATCAGCTTTTTATTGTCCTCTTTTATATTTGCATAAATTTCCCCAATTATTTTATTTTATTTTCCATTTTGTAGGGGTGAGATGATGGGATCGGGATAAGGAGGATTGGGGGAGGGGGAAGGAAAAAAGGGAACCATCATTTAGTGTAGCTAAAACAAAAAACCGATAAAATCTCAATCATTTTAAAGCAAGTTTTAAGCGAAAAAAATATAGCTATCCCTTTTATATGACACCATTGTGGTGTTTCAGCATTTTGCTTATCTGGGCTTTTAACCACACGGGGAACTGAAAATTAGTAAGTAGTATGTCCTGCGTCACTACTTTTGCCTTGTTATGACTTCGGGGAAGGCCACGAGGAGGTGCATTATGACAAAAACACACTGAGTTCAGGATTTTCCCAAAGCCTATTTTGTAAATCATACAAACGTCAGTATTTTTTCAGTATTATTGACAGGTCGCAATTCCCCTCGTTTTTTTCCCACCGAATTCTAAGTGCGAAATTTCAGTGAATCCAGATTCGTGCTTCAGCATTAAATAGCCCCTTTTAAAGGATACACAAATGGCCTAACCATAACCGCAAGGTGAAAATTTGAACTGGCTCACGTTGCCTGACCTAGAAATGTTATGGGTTTTGACAGGCTGCAACCTTGCTTAATTAAATTACGTTTAATATTCCTTGGAAAAAAAGTGCTAAAATAAAATTGAATTTCACTTTTCACTCCCCAAAAAATTTGGCTAAGGTAATCTCCTAGTGACATGATTTATAATTACCCATGAAACTGGAGTCGGTAACTGTCAAACTCCCAGGTCCTCTCATTATGCATGGGGTGGGTTGACACAAATTCCACAATTTGGAGGCAGAACTGCTTTATTTATCCAGCGTGACTTTCTCCATAATTCAATCGGTCAACTTTAAAGGAAAAATTAGGCTCGAGAATGTGATTGTGCCCACCAATTTTAGTAAGCACTATAGGAATAAAGTAATTAATTAATTAATCATGTCCTTTCCTAATTTTCCTTAGTTTCTTAAACAACAAACTGTTTTTAAAGTGACTTAGGTGTATCTGATTGTTAATGACACTTTTTTGCTGACACTACAAAAAACGGAAAGATTCCAAAATTTTAAACGACGAAACTACTGAAATGCATGGCAGTGTATAAGTAGTATGCCACAGTGTAGCTCTATGGCATTGCTACGACATTTCGATGCAACTCTTTGCCACACCTCGGTGAAACCTATGGGGAATCACAAAATGTATGCCGTTGTTTAAATGGATGCGTGATACAGGATTTCGATTATGCCATCCACCTGGCATTTTGAACTCTCCTATCGTAGTGTCATCTAAAACTAATTTGGAGATTGTGTTCATTCCCAGTGCCTTAGCAGCTGCCTGATACCGGGACTGCCCTTAACTCGCAATTCTCCCTCCCCCCTGCAAGAAAAACATTTCTGTTTCGACTTTTGCAAATTTTCCTCCAACTTCCGAACATTTTGGGAGGACGCGATCTCGTTCACTCCTCCTGGTTAGGAAATATCACGTACGTATAGATTGTCACTATAAGGTCAAGACTGATCAAAATGATATAAATACGCGAAAACGCAAACATTACTTGTCTCCAGCATTCAGCCAACTGTTGTGCTTTCACGAACCATTCCTCCACTCCCCCTCTGCACCACCTCCTTCTCTCCCTCCAGCTTACCAATGCGTGAGATCGTATCTTTTTTATTACTCCAGGTGAGAACTGGACAGCATTTACTAAGGCATTTGAAGGGTATACGGTAGTGGGTATTTCATACCCAGAAATATTTTAAATAGATACCTTGGTTCTGACAATGAACCACCTCGGCGAAGGCAGTGGAGGAGGACCCTCTAGACTTGACCGCTAAAAAATTACCCCTCATTAGAGGATAGAATAAGTGGATACCAAGGTGACAGGGGAAATTTCTACTCGTGCCTACACCAGCTGTTACTGAGCCAATGTATCCTCGCACATTAACAGGTGAGAATAAACTCCCGTACATACGCACACACACGCTCTACGCCTAACTAAAACGCCACACCGTTATAATTAGACACTTGACAGACTGGTGATGAAAAAAGTTGGCCTTTGTATTCCATTATCATCCAAAAAACATGAGTCAACGCGGAAAACCCCACAGCAGATGAAGACGGAAAGAAGCTACTGGTCCACCTCACGCCATATCCAACTAACCGCAATGGCGTCAAGTGACGAATGTCACCATTGTCGAGGAATTAGACGCTTACATGAGACTGTATCATGCAGGAAAATGGAGCTCGTAGGCTTGTGATTCATTGAATGGGCAAGATAATTGTACTTTTTTCTCCTTGCTTTAAACTGATCTGTGTTGTATTATGTCCTGCCAAGTCCGTGTACAAAAGATGCGTAATTATGTGTTTACATACATAAATTTGTCATTAGCAAACCAATACAATCATTTGCATAAAGCCGCAGTTGAATTTTTTCACTCTTTACTAATCTTTCCGCAACCACGATTAACAATAATGTTCATGTCAAACCGGGACCTTTGCTCATGTTGCTATAAGTAGTAAAGGGGGAGTCAAACGTAAGCCTTGGTTGGGTGTGAACAATGCATTCAGTAACCTCTCTTCACACGCGCTGTTCCCTTCATTGTAAAGCTCAAGTGGGCTGCATGAATAAGGTATGCTCCATATTAGCAGTGTGAATGAATGAAGAAGTAGCGGATAAACATTTCCTATTAAAATGACTTTAACGACTGAATTTGGTAAGCAATAACAAATTGGAGCCTATTTTGGATACGTTTTGTCAAAATTTTACTCAGGTATGGGTATGATTTACAAGGAAGTTAAGTCACAACTCTTTAGGGCTATTTGAGGTGAGCAGATCCAGGCGATAAAATTGTGCTTCGGAACCACAAAAGCGAAGTGAGCGGCCTTAAGTAGAAACAATTTGTGGCCAGTAGCAAGAAAAGTGAGTAAACTGCTTCGAAAACTCAATCACGCCTACAGATGAGCCAGATATGAATACAGCGGTATCCAGGTGGAAGGGAAGTCATGTGGCGTTGTAGTAGTGATGTCCGTGAGAGAATCAATGTGGAGCAAAATTGACGGCTCCTTAGCAATACCAATTCCTTTTATCCAACAGCAACTTCACTCTCTGCCCTATTGTTGACTCCATGCCAGTCCTCGTAACGGGCGTAAATGGAAGTGTTGAGTCCGCCTAGGAACCAACGACAAAGTTGAAAGGAGAAAGGAAGAACTGTCAATGTTAAAAATAAGGAATTGAAAGCAGTCCGTAGAGGAGAGCTTTCGGAGAAGCAATTTTTAGCGTAGGCAATGAAATCGTTTGTTTATATCTACACCAGTAGGGAGGAGGAATTCGTGGTAGGTTAGTCAGCAAATAACTGATACAAAGATGCGTTAACAGATGAGACAAAAAGCTTGGCAGGCTATCCACTTATTCCTCTCTTTTTCTCTCCACGTTATTAAATGTGGCATTACCAGGCAGATTGTTTGCCGATTTGCTGACTGACTTAATGATTGATGATAAGGAAACAACCGTAGGAGTGGTTTTGCCCAAACAATCCAGAATCACCTCCACACCTCTAGGTCTTAAACCACCTGATCTATGTGTGTCGTATACTACAGAAGAAACGCTGAACTGTATAAGGCTGAGCTGTTAATTTTGATTTCTCGATGGTGCCTAGAATTACTGTCTTGAAATAAGCCTTAACGATTTAATCTTTTGAAAGAATTCTATATTCGTACTCATTCAAGATAAGCAACAGCTTTGGGTTGCAGAGGTGGGAGAACTGTGAAAATGTTGGGCGATTTTGTTGGGATTGCAGAGAAGGAGGGAAATGCTGCTCCATCACTTTCTTCCACTCGTTCTAAAAACTCGCCAAGTGATGATTGACACGTACCCTTGGCTTTATATAATATTATTATCACCTACGAAAGAAAACAGTGCGGTAACAAATGTGAGACGGAAAAGAAGATGACTAGAAATAGGTTCCTTTCTTGGCTTCCAGAGACGAAGCACTTCATGCGGATAGAATTTGCTAGCAGCTTATTATCTCTTTCAGGAAGAAAGCTTAAAAAATAAGCTATTTATGCCCCCTACAGTTGTAGGAGTTTTGGCATTATTCAACAAAAAACAAACGGTTTCAACTGTTTTAGAATTTAACCACCCCACTAGTTTGATGACTAAATGTTAATCTGCATAACTTCGACGCAATGGGCGGTAGATTCAGGGCGTTTTTGCTAGTATACGAGCCAAAAGGAAATTTACAATATTAAGCATACAAATCACCTGTTTGACTGCAGTTATGTCAGTTTCTACCACATTCTGACAAGGTACTACTTTTACTTAACAGTATTTCTGAAGGTCAATGCCGAACTTTGAACCAATTCAAATTTACTTCTACGTTTTTCAAGATTGATAAATCACTTACGCCAATTTAAGACCTCTTTCATGACACTTCCAAGTCAGTCCTTTTTTTCTGTAAAATAAATGCACGATGTGTACTAAAATTCGTTTACCATAACTTACAATTTTTTGGCCCACGAGTAATTTCTATCCCATTGCGTAAACGCTGCCCCTCGTCGAGTATGAAGTAAATGCATAAATTTTAATGCATAGCCCTATTTTATTGCGTGACCGAAAGAAACTCGTCTTCATTTAGTATGCGAAATATTACTTAATGGGTGTGCTACAGTCACTAACCCAGAAAACTCTATAGCAAGTTCCTATCAGCTCCCCAAGATCTTCAAATAAACGAGAGCATTGGTTAGTTGTGTTTACCACAGCACTTCATCTCAATGGAACTAACGCGTGCTTCGTGGTTTTGTGTGGGGAACGCGATCTATCTATTCGATGAGGCTTGGTACGGACTAAAGACTGGTTACTCGGTCCTTTAAGACTATCACAAATCTTAGCCATGAGAATATTTACAATTTTAGTAGGAAGTGAGCGTCCACCAAATTCTCCCCGTATTTCTCCTTACGAGTTCATTTAATTTAGAAATGATTCTAAAATCCCACAACCTCTGTTGCTCAAAATCACAGAAAAGGTCCCTTCTCCTAGACAAGTGAAAAAATCTATCCTTTTTCCCGAATGCATTAACCCGAAGAAGTTTTTTGCCATGGGCAAGACGTGTTCGTTTGTGCTGAAAATTGCATTAGGGACCACTAATTGCTTAGTAATAACCTTGTGAAAGCCAATTTTAGGATACCCAAGTTTATTTTAGAAAGAGGAAAAATAGAGTAAGCTGATTACTTTAGAAGAATGCAATATGATAGTTACGCTAAATCGGCCTCGGTGAAAAATTGAACCAAACAGTCAAGATGACCCTTTTTTAAATATGCCCTTTGAACCTAGATTGTAGAAGTGACCAGCTAAAATTTTGTCGCAAAATTTGCGGTTTCTCAGCTAGTGTGTTTGTGACACGGTTTGGTACGACCAGGTTCCATAAACTGATTAACTACGCTGGTCAAGTACTTGTGACACTGGGCTTTGGTAGGAAACTAAGAGTGGTAAATTTTGAAAAATACACTTGCGTGCTGCGAGGTCATCACATAGCGTGTCATTCGGCAGGTTTCTCGTCTTTACCAGTCTTGAAAATGCGGCTCTCCACGTTAGCAGCGATCAGACGTCCTAGTTTCAACTCTTGAATGAGAAGATCTTCTTTGCCTACCACTCTACCATTCTCATTATGGTTGTGGTGATGCTGCCGTACCACATGCGACAAAAAGGGCAGCAGCGAAAAGTGGAATCGAAGCAGAATCTGTGGGAGAGGCAGAATAGGCAATATTGCGATGGTGTTTACAGGTAAGTGATCAATCAAAACCGGGAGACGAGGGCGGCATCTGTTTTCTAGAATTAAATACAGTCTTTAAAGTATCCTGTAGTTGTTTGTCGTCTTTCACAAAATAAGTATTCGAACAATCTGCGCTTATATTTACCATTGGAATTTCCCTTCTCTGGATATATCTGGTCGCTTGATGCTACGTCGCTGGTTTTGTTTAGCTTTAAGCATCTTTGTTGAAGCATCACATAACCACAAGATGCAGTTTAAGGTGCAGCTGGCCCCATCAACAAGTTAAAACCTGTAGGGACGTGCCAGGGACATGCGACTGCTTGTGTTTATCGCTTTAGGTCAGAGGTAGGCGCCACTTCGTCGGTAGGATTGAGTGTCTTTTGAAGCATTCTCACCTCATTTGAAGGTCATATGCAATAAAATATTGGTAGAACGAACTTCATGGGATTCCAAATCAAGTCAAACTTGATTTTAAAGCCGAGGTCAAGCCTTTAAGAAGGCGATGTGTAGGGTAGCAGATCACGCCACTCAGAAGCAGTCAAAATAGCTGGAGTAAATCTGATGGCAGTGGGTGCATTCACATTTAAGAGGACCTCCCATTCCTTACTATTTGTGAATTCGGAATTTTTATTGGTTCAAAGTTAACGTTGCAGGGGTAACTCCCAGTTATTTTTAGCCTGTGTTACAGAACAATTTGTGTTCTTCTACAATATCTGAGAGAGTTATGGAAAGTGGTTTGTGAATGGGCACCGCCCTATTCGCCATGGATTTGAAAGGAGCAATTAGCTCTCCCAAAGCCCACTAATTGACAATATAAAAATCCACAGTACCTTATTTGGTCAACTTTTACTTAAACCCCACCCTCAATTAGGTGCATTATTTGAGTATGTTGATTCCGGCATTAAATCATTCTTAGTTGGTCCTGCTTACACCCTCTTTGCAGGATGCTTGCATAGCCATTCCCTTCTAGATGTATTCCTGTAGCATATCAAGGGAAGTACACACTGCCTCTCCACGCTATGATCGCGAACCCTTTTAAAAGGCTTTTGAGGTTAGGACTAATAAGGAGTTTCTCGACAGCCTATTCCATCGTCTGATATTCCACGAGGGAATAAACCTACAGTCGTACATAACGTCAATACTGCATTGTTTCCAGTGCAAAATGCGCACTTCTACAGGTCCCTCCGAGGTAAAGCTGTACTATTTTTAAGCACTAAACTTTGTGCGGGGATTTTTATGCATTTCTAGCTTAAAACTATATTATTTTGAAACCACTAACAATAACTGCGGTGACCTTCACACATACTCTCTCTAAACAAATTTAAGAGTACAATATGTCATTTATTTCTCCCAAAGTAATTTTCATTACATTAACATGCTCGATTGCAGGGTTTCATTTCACTCATCCCAGTAGCATTCAAAAGAAGGTTAAATTAAAGCACTTTCCCAGGATCCTTTTTCAAATCGAATATTTATTCTAGGCTTTTCTGTACTTAGATTCAATGGTCCTCTTAAGTCCTGTTCATTTTATTATCAAGTTACTTTTGCATTGTACTACAGATAAATTTTGCTATCTAGATCGGTAAAAAATACCTAAATATGCATTCCGAAATAATCGTAGCATTAAAGGAGCAAAAGAAGATCTATTATTGATGTACAAAAAAGCTGGAGGACTGCGAAAGTATCTGAAAGTTTAGGAAGTTCCAAGAAAATCGGTTTAAGAATACCTAACCTTTGTACTTCTGAACTTTAAACAAATCTGACTAAGCAGTGCGAATTGGCAAAAAAATCTTGCGTCGCTGCATCTACTGTGACGCAAAAAGTCAGCTTAACACTACATTTTCACACTTTTTCACTCACTGTCTCCCTCCCTTCACCTCTAACCAAGAGTTGTTTTGATGTCGAGCATGCACGCAAGTCTTGCC
>NW_020170452.1:41664-47532 GCF_000524195.1 Echinococcus granulosus | reverse complement strand
ACCTCATGCCTTCTACAGGAGGAGAATTTCCAAAGTTCAACATCCAGACGTTTGACGTGAGTTAAGCAGAATGTAGCATGCGCCAGCACGGAAAAGGCAAGTCGTAGACGCCACAAACAAAGTTCTATCACACATGCATTATCCACAGTTTACAATAAACTTCTTCACGTTAAGAACGCGTATGCCAAAAGTGTTGTTGGTAATGGGTCCTAATCACCGCGTCTGAGATAGTCCGACACAGTGAATCTTCTGGAAGAGATAACTCTGCTTATTTTTTTAGGAAACCATGTATCCGCAAAATTCACACCGTCATTTTAACTAACTAATGGGGAAATGTGAACTTCATTAAGGAATGCGGGAAGGATGCTGCCTCATCCCCATATTCTCCAGTCCATTTTCATGCTTTCGTCATGTTCAACAATCAGAGGTGGGGAAGCTAGTTGTGGCAAAAGATATGAAGAAAATTGCCCTGTCTACCCTTTTTTCCTCCGATGCAAAAAAGTCTTTTCATAGTGGACCTGGTAAGCTTTTTTCTCACGAAGAAATCACTGGAGACTGTTTGTGACTTATTTGAGTGTTTTCTACAGTTACTGAATTTTCACCATATTGGGTGACGCCTTTTCTGAATGTATGGAAACCATTTAATTTTCTTCCTTATTACACAAATTTCCGTCCCGCATGTGAAGCATCAAAAGCCACAGTACTCGTTGAGAGCATTTCCGGTTATAAAGATGTCCTTTTCAATAAGACCCCAAACAAGGAGCCGTGTAAAACAGCAAAATTATGGGTTCGGAGGAAGAAGTGTTCCGTTTGGACTTTAATGCATCAAAGCAGATGTAACAGAAAGCGTAATTAAAGACTAGTGCAGCATGGGCAAAGCTCCTCTTCTTCAGAATTCTTTTTGATGAAATCATGATACATGAGTGTAACTAGAGTGCTGAAATGAGGAAGTACAATGCTCTGAAGGTAATCGCCCCCCTCAACACCATTCCCATGATGATTCTTCTGTAGGTAGCTGCTAAACATCTTAAATAAATGCTGCTTAAGAGTTATCTATAGCTAGATGACATCAAATGCGATTCTAGATGTTAGGCTCAACCTTTTCCCACTGCGTTTATACTAGCATGCCAAAAGTTGAGTAACGAAACATGATTACTAAGGTTTAATTTAAAAGGCGAATGCTTATCTTTTCTTGGGGACGTATCTATAGTCGCCTAGGGTAGAAGAAGCACGTTAGTTCTCTTACTGATTTTCTTGGAGGACCAAGCAATAAAAATAAAATATAAAGAGGATTGACAGTGACGAGCACCTTTAAAAAACCAGAGAACAGTAATGAAATCAAAAACAGCTTATATAAACAAACACGGGACTTTGGACAAAATGCAGGGTTACACTCGTTAGAATTTTGAATTTTACTTTTTCTCTCTATTATTTCCAACTAAAAGGAAAATTTACAGTCTAAATACGACTAATTTGGGATATATCTTGAATTACTTTTACCACTTTGCTGGAATTCTTGAAAATAAATCATGTTGCTGAAGAGGAACTCGGCGCTTGTAAAGTATAAATAGATTTGTGCTAAAATTAGGAAGCAATTTGTGAGACGTGAAGGCTCTAGTTTTGTTCTAAGATAGAGGACTTATTTGTCTCGGGATTTTGACCAGGCGCGGAATCCGAATCCGAATATTCCACAATGAGAGGAATTTTAATGATAAAAATCAGGAGTATTAAGCTTTGAAAATTAGGACGACTCCCATAAAATACATTTATGTTTCAAATTTGAAAGTTGGTCTACATTTTGATGAGCTCTGATATCATGGGTAACATCTTTTAACCACTTCCTTTGTCGAAAATTATTTGCTTTTCGACCCGAAGGCTGGCAATGCATCACCCAATCATTACCTATGGGTATATCGGCTTGTCAATTAATCCGTCATCAAAGTTAGGAATGGCTATCCTACTATAGCAATTTAAGGGGTGCTTTGGGGAAGAATTGGAAGCCTGTCGATTTGCACTCTCAGGACCATCTGTAGAATTCATTGGACAGCAAGTAGTCTCATCGACAGACACGTGAAGTTATGCTAACATTGAAAAGCGGTTTGAACAGAGGGAGGCAAGAGAAAGCACCTCCAGGCGTGAATCAATCCAAGACAGACTCATCATGTTCAGAAAGGCCCCTAACTCATGACTCAAACAGAGACCTACTTGTCGTTATCGATATAAGCAATCTTCTGCAAGTTTTAACTTGAGCGATGTTGCAAAATGTTGTTTGCAACCGTATAAAAATGGGAAGACGAAATCCCTAGAGGCTTCAGGGTCAAAAGGTACCACAGGCTTTTCATTGGCTTATCCCCATTTCACCTTATGGAAATGCTCCAAACATTTTAAATTCTCTACTAACTGGCTGACGCAAGATGAGAACTGGCTTGAGTAGTCCAAGTTTAGGCAGACGACGGCAGGATCAACTACCCTCTAGCGCCCCAGCCATTCTCCACTGCCACATCCCTACCCCATCCTTACGCGCTGTAATTTTCTCACCAATTTCCTACTTCCTTTGTAACCCATTTCATAACCATATGGGAAATGAAATACTCAGATGGAAAATAAAGGGGAGACAGAAACGATTTATTGTTTGGCCAATGCAGGAGTGGTATATCGTATCCACCAAGAAGCAAACCGAGACCCAGACCCTACAAAGGATAACGAGTCTATTTGAGATACTGTGGTCTATATACAAGAATCCCATTTATCGGTGAATAAAGCCCCTAGGTGACATCCCGTCAGAGGTGGAAGTTGCAGTCAAGTCAAGTTGTGGACAATTGAGCAAGTAACCAATCAAATACGAGCAACCACTCTCCTCTGCCCTACTGTTGCAAAGAGGTTGTGCCGCCTTTTTTGTCTTCCTGTACCAATATTCTACCTCAAGTCCTGTTTATTTCAAGGAATATAAATTAAAATGCTGTTTCACCTCCCAATCTGGCTGTCCATTACTAGGAGAGTAGTACCTCTAATGCGCCTATACATTTAAACACAGGAAATTTTTATTCCTTTTGGGAGGTAGGGTGTTTGTTGTGCCTTTCTGTTATACACTCCCTACGGGAGAGGTTCTCGCCCCATTTGCACATAAAATTTTAGGTTCGTGATTGAAAAGCGCATCCGCAGTCTCCGAAGCCTCCACCAGAGTCTTTCAAGCCCTTCTGGTGGTTATTTATAACCCGCTCTTCCACTCTGACTTACCTCCAGAAAAGGCATATACAAAGATGAGATGATTTGAACCCGAGTCGAAGCATGCAACAAAATGAAATAGGAAGGAAAGAACAGAAGAATGAAAGAAAAGAGTTTTTGAGTCCTGAAAAAGAAAAATAAGCTCAACTCTGCGGAAAAAATTGTTTTCCTTTGCTATTATCTGATCTGGGTTTAGTTTATCCTTTCAAGGAGGCATTAGCCATGACAGAGAAGAGCTGTTGTTTCGTTCGGTAATGCCAGGAGACTACATTTTAATCAAGTTGAGAAACGATTTTCAAAACTTTAAACTCACCAAATTTTAAACCAAATTGAAGTAAAAAAACTCAAGAGACAAGATCGTAAACCAGAAGCAGAAAAGTTGAATGGGAAGCCTTTGGCTAAGCATTTTAACACATCCAGGCATTCTAGAGTGTCGTGATCCCACCCAGTCTTTCCTGATTGGCTTATTTCAAGGTGAGGAGGACTCTGAGGTCACTCAGCAACTACAACTACCTGTCGATGATCGTGGAATCGACCTCAGATGGCCTGATGACTTGTGGTGTCTGGTGTTGTCCAATATTTGGAGGTCAGGAGTCAGCCACCTCCGTACAAACCCATCAATGCCGGTTGAGAAGTGGATAGGATCTGGACCACACGCACATGGAAACGCTAATCCATGACATGTGGGGACTCTCCAGCCTGCAACAACAAAGTTATTCCTGAAAGGATTGAATATCGGAGCTACAATACAGTGGAACGCCAGCTTGTGGGTTGAAGACAAAGGTCGATGTGAGTTCATCGTTCCATTGGTCGTTTTTGTTGCTTTTGAAACCCCTCATTCGATTCTGTTCCGCATGGATTTTATGCCATTTGGAGGAGGTACAATGCCTGAAAGTATCCCCTGAAGGGGTGATGGAACAGATTATTTACCGCTATCTATGTAATCAGCATTCGACACTCCACCATTACCAACCAGGTTGTTTACTGACTGCCTTGCCTTGCATGTAGTGCAACCTAGCCGAAAATTCCGCTCGAAGCATTTATTTCCAAAGGCCATAGAGGCCCGCCTGAGATCCATTTGCTCGACACAAATTGGTACAATTTGAGGGTTGACAAGCTAACGCTCTCTAGGGTAGGAGGAAGGAGGGTACCACCTTAGTGACTGGTGCGGTTACCTTTATCTCTGGGATTAGTGTTAGCAACTCCAGCCAGTAGAAGCACATGCAGGTGCCTTGTTGGCTGTAAAAATCTCGTCTTTCCAACGTCTGATAAGAATCTCAGTGGTGTCAGTGATGCCATGACAGCCTCGTCAATTTCGCCCCTGACTGGGACCCACCACCCCAACATTTCTCTCCCTCCAAGTGATGGTTATCGAGTGCTCTGGGCATCACACAAACCACCATGAGAAACAAAGTAGGCTGCTGGGACGTGGAAATGAGGTGTGTGTGTGTGTGTGTGTTTGTGGAACTTGTAGTCAAGCCTGCGTCGCATTAGGAGTGGATGACAGCGATCAACTACTATCTTTTCATCTTTACCCCCCTCTCTCCACCTCTGTGTCTCAGCTCTTTTTTTCGTTTTTTTTTTTAAAGTAGAAAAATTGCTTAAATACAGGAGTACATAAACTTGCATGGAGTACTTGCCCCCAGGAGCGATTAAACTGACGTGTGTGTACAGCCAAATGGCACACCCAAACGCAGGTGGGAAAAGTGTATGTTAGAGGCAATGCTCTATCTAAATTAGCTTACTATATTCTACAAATTTCCTACTTTTTCGCTAATATAAGCCCACTTTTCAACATCTTTTTTCTCCCTTACCAATGGGGATGCTGGGGGGGGGGGGGGGTGAACCGAAGGGCGTATATGTTTCGCCTTTGCGTTAAGCACCGTCAAAAGGAAGGCAGAGGTGAGCGGGCCACACTTCATGTCTGCCTACTGCCTTATAATCAAGACCAACTTAAGGGTGGGTCTCCCTCTCACGCTCCATGCCTCCCTCTGTCCATCCTACTTAGACAAAGTTAAAACAAATGCTACTACTTCGTAAACAAAGCATTTGTGAGGAAAAAATAAAAAACAGTAAATAGGATTTGGAGAGATAATTCTCCCTCTAAAGCCCTGTCAAAGACCAAGCCACGTTATTCCATTGTTTTACGTAAACTTATAAATGAAAAGAATGGCGATTTTGTATTAACCAATCAGCAGTTGAATCACGTTGACTTGCTTATCAAACTACTCCTGACAACCTGGGAGTAGATGTCAAAGGATGCACCATCTTACCTGTCGCAGAGGAATAGTCTTCGAGGTTCAAATAAGATTCCATTCTCCTGTGAATTGGTCTCCATATTAGTGACAGGGAAAATCAAGTGCCAAGTGAGTCCGCCAGACAATCGGTAGTCTAGTCGGAAGTTCTGTTATTTACCTGTAAAACAGTGAACAATGCACAACTCGTAAAGGAACTTATTGTCAAATGTAATTGATGCATGCTTGTGGTACATTCCTGTTTGGACATCTCCACAACTTGCCCTTTCCATCTAATGTCGGCGCATACTAACGTCTTGCTTCTATCACATCAAAAACGACTGCACGTTGGTCCTGACACCCTTTTCCGCAGGAAATGGAATAGAGGATAGACGTCAACGTACTAGAC